>NC_137883.1:23080150-23230150 GCF_963924005.1 Protomyctophum bolini | reverse complement strand
AAACTATTCACAAAGCAAGCATGCTCAGTTACAAAATGATTACTTTAACATACAGTAGATCATTTTACTTGTTCAAATGGTTAATGTGCAACTATATGGCGCACGCACACACCACCAAAAGATATGCAGTTGACATTAAATAAAGTGTATAAATAGTGCAAATGAATGAATGAATGAATGAAGGAAAGAATGAATGACTTTTGCCGGTACAGCAGAAGTGCATGGGTCTCCCTACTCTCCAAGTCCATGGGGGAAGTTGGATGTAATTAAATGAGTAAATAAAGTCAAAATTGGTTCAGTTTCAAAATCTATACCAACACTCTGGACTGCATTGTCAATTAGAGTAGGAACAGAGCAATGTCACATTGCATCGTTATGTTATACAGCAGGGGTGCCCACACTTTTTAGACTTGAGAGCTGTTTTCAAAATGACCAGCTCAACCAGATCTACCCACCAAAAAAATATATTATTCCATTGCTGAAAGTAGTTAGACAAGAAGTATTAGACAAATGCAGTTTTTTCCCCCTTTTTTGTACTACTAATGTTTGTACAAAACACTTTTGACAACTATTGCATTGTGGGTTTGAGCTGTCCTTTTTTATGTCAATCCAATGAAGTCACCTTAATTCAAGTGGCAGATGCCAATAAAGTTTTTTATTTATTTAAATTGTATATTTTAGGCCGGGGCTTGTGATCTACCTGCACAGCCTGTGTGATCTACTGGTAGATCACGATCTACCTTTTGGGCACCCCTGTGACGTACGGCATACTATAGGCGCGCCGTTTTTCATCATTTTTGAGGATTTGAAAAAAATGACGAAATGACAAAAACGATGGGTTATAGCCCATGTTTTTTTAAATTTTGAAAAAAAAAGTTAGCCTCGTTTCTCATCATTTTGGACCGTGGGCTATACCCCATATCGTACGGCATACTATAGCGCGCCATTTTTCATCATTTTTGAGGATTTGAAAAAAATGACAAAAACGATGGGTTATAGCCCATGTTTTTTGAAATTTTGGAAAAAAAAGTTAGCCTCGTTTCTCATCATTTTGGACCATGGGCTATAGCCCATATCGTACGGCATACTATAGCGCGCAGTTTTTCATAATTTTTGAAGATTTGAAAAAAATGACGAAATGACAAAAACGATGGGTTATAGCCCATGTTTTTTGAAATTTTGAAAAAAAAAGTTAGCCTCGTTTCACATCATTTTGGACCGTGGGCTATAGCCCATATCGTACGGCATACTATAGCGCGCCGTTTTTCATCATTTTTGAGGATTTGAAAAAAATGACAAAATGACAAAAACGATGGGTTATAGCCCATGTTTTTTGAAATTTTGAAAAAAAAAGTTAGCCTCGTTTCTCATCATTTTGGACCATGGGCTATAGCCCATATCGTACGGCATACTATAGCGCGGCGTTTTTCATCATTTTTGAGGATTTGAAAAAAAAAAGACGAAATGACAAAAACGATGGGTTATATTCCATGTTTTTTGAAATTTTGAAAAAAAAAGTTAGCCTCGTTTCTCATCATTTTGGACCATGGGCTATAGCCCATATCGTACGGCATACTATAGGCGCGCCGTTTTTCATCATTTTTGAGGATTTGAAAAAAATGACGAAATGACAAAAACGATGGGTTATAGCCCATGTTTTTTTAAATTTTGAAAAAAAAAGTTAGCCTCGTTTCTCATCATTTTGGACCGTGGGCTATACCCCATATCGTACGGCATACTATAGCGCGCCGTTTTTCATCATTTTTGAGGATTTGAAAAAAAATGACAAAAACGATGGGTTATAGCCCATGTTTTTTGAAATTTTGGAAAAAAAAGTTAGCCTCGTTTCTCATCATTTTGGACCGTGGGCTATAGCCCATATCGTACGGCATACTATAGCGCGCAGTTTTTCATCATTTTTGAAGATTTGAAAAAAATGACGAAATGACAAAAACGATGGGTTATAGCCCATGTTTTTTGAAATTTTGAAAAAAAAAGTTAGCCTCGTTTCACATCATTTTGGACCGTGGGCTATAGCCCATATCGTACGGCATACTATAGCGCGCCGTTTTTCATCATTTTTGAGGATTTGAAAAAAATGACGAAATGACAAAAACGATGGGTTATAGCCCATGTTTTTTGAAATTTTGAAAAAAAAAGTTAGCCTCGTTTCTCATCATTTTGGACCATGGGCTATAGCCCATATCGTACGGCATACTATAGCGCGGCGTTTTTCATCATTTTTGAGGATTTGAAAAAAATGACGAAATGACAAAAACGATGGGTTATAGCCCATGTTTTTTGAAATTTTGGAAAAAAAAGTTAGCCTCGTTTCTCATCATTTTGGACCGTGGGCTATAGCCCATATCGTACGGCATACTATAGCGCGCAGTTTTTCATCATTTTTGAAGATTTGAAAAAAATGACGAAATGACAAAAACGATGGGTTATAGCCCATGTTTTTTGAAATTTTGAAAAAAAAAGTTAGCCTCGTTTCTCATCATTTTGGACCGTGGGCTATAGCCCATATCGTACGGCATACTATAGCGCGCCGTTTTTCATCATTTTTGAGGATTTGAAAAAAATGACGAAATGACAAAAACGATGGGTTATAGCCCATGTTTTTTGAAATTTTGAAAAAAAAAGTTAGCCTCGTTTCTAATCATTTTGGACCATGGGCTATAGCCCATATCGTACGGCATACTATAGCGCGGCGTTTTTCATCATTTTTGAGGATTTGAAAAAAATGACGAAATGACAAAAACGATGGGTTATAGCCCATGTTTTTTGAAATTTTGAAAAAAAAAGTTAGCCTCGTTTCTCATCATTTTGGACCATGGGCTATAGCCCATATCGTACGGCATACTATAGGCGCGCCGTTTTTCATCATTTTTGAGGATTTGAAAAAAATGACGAAATGACAAAAACGATGGGTTATAGCCCATGTTTTTTTAAATTTTGAAAAAAAAAGTTAGCCTCGTTTCTCATCATTTTGGACCGTGGGCTATACCCCATATCGTACGGCATACTATAGCGCGCCGTTTTTCATCATTTTTGAGGATTTGAAAAAAATGACAAAAACGATGGGTTATAGCCCATGTTTTTTGAAATTTTGGAAAAAAAAGTTAGCCTCGTTTCTCATCATTTTGGACCGTGGGCTATAGCCCATATCGTACGGCATACTATAGCGCGCAGTTTTTCATCATTTTTGAAGATTTGAAAAAAATGACGAAATGACAAAAACGATGGGTTATAGCCCATGTTTTTTGAAATTTTGAAAAAAAAAGTTAGCCTCGTTTCACATCATTTTGGACCGTGGGCTATAGCCCATATCGTACGGCATACTATAGCGCGCCGTTTTTCATCATTTTTGAGGATTTGAAAAAAATGACGAAATGACAAAAACGATGGGTTATAGCCCATGTTTTTTGAAATTTTGAAAAAAAAAGTTAGCCTCGTTTCTCATCATTTTGGACCATGGGCTATAGCCCATATCGTACGGCATACTATAGCGCGGCGTTTTTCATCATTTTTGAGGATTTGGAAAAAAAAAGACGAAATGACAAAAACGATGGGTTATAGCCCATGTTTTTTGAAATTTTGAAAAAAAAAGTTAGCCTCGTTTCTCATCATTTTGGACCATGGGCTATAGCCCATATCGTACGGCATACTATAGGCGCGCCGTTTTTCATCATTTTTGAGGATTTGAAAAAAATGACGAAATGACAAAAACGATGGGTTATAGCCCATGTTTTTTTAAATTTTGAAAAAAAAAGTTAGCCTCGTTTCTCATCATTTTGGACCGTGGGCTATACCCCATATCGTACGGCATACTATAGCGCGCCGTTTTTCATCATTTTTGAGGATTTGAAAAAAATGACAAAAACGATGGGTTATAGCCCATGTTTTTTGAAATTTTGGAAAGAAAAGTTAGCCTCGTTTCTCATCATTTTGGACCGTGGGCTATAGCCCATATCGTACGGCATACTATAGCGCGCAGTTTTTCATCATTTTTGAAGATTTGAAAAAAATGACGAAATGACAAAAACGATGGGTTATAGCCCATGTTTTTTGAAATTTTGAAAAAAAAAGTTAGCCTCGTTTCACATCATTTTGGACCGTGGGCTATAGCCCATATCGTACGGCATACTATAGCGCGCCGTTTTTCATCATTTTTGAGGATTTGAAAAAAATGACGAAATGACAAAAACGATGGGTTATAGCCCATGTTTTTTGAAATTTTGGAAAAAAAAGTTAGCCTCGTTTCTCATCATTTTGGACCATGGGCTATAGCCCATATCGTACGGCATACTATAGCGCGGCGTTTTTCATCATTTTTGAGGATTTCAAAAAAAATGACGAAATGACAAAAACGATGGGTTATAGCCCATGTTTTTTGAAATTTTGAAAAGAAAAGTTAGCCTCGTTTCTCATCATTTTGGACAGTGGGCTATAGCCCATATCGTACGCCGTATAAAGTTGTTTTGAAAGAAATAGCATTTTCTTTGCAGTCACTTTGAGACAAATAGCATTGTTTTCTCAAGAATATAGCATAGTGTTTAAAGGTAGCAGCTCTGTTTACATGTGCATTGTGCAGTAGGTTCAGCGGTCCTACTTGGTACAGATAGTAGTCCTTAGGGTGGTTGTATTCCATTGGTTAACCTTATTTTGTCCAACAGTTCACAAATCTTGCTGCTGTGTTTACACATTTTTGTATTTCTCCCAATAGACTAGTATGGGAGTTTTTTTGTCGCTGGTCATAGTTTCAAACTCACTTTGGGGTGTGTGTCATCTGTGGGAAGTAGGCTATGTGTCTGATGTCTTGGTACAGTGGGACGGTAGTTAATAGATAGTGTAGCTCTGTTTCCACCACATTTTGTGTGCAGGACCCACGGGTAAGGGTTAAACCCATTCTGGGCGGGCCGGGAACCCCTTTTGGTGTTTTAAGCACTATGAGCTTGTAGGCCTGCTATTTTTTTTAAATCGTGATGTGATATATATTCTTTCAGAGCGAACATTTTGAACTTTGCTTTGCTTCTGGGGGGGGGGGGGGGGGGGTCCCTGGAACAACATATTTTCAGATTGGGGTCAGAGGCCGTAAATACATATAAGTTTTGGGGTCCTTGACATTCAATAGTTTGAGCACCACTGACATAGAAACAGGTTTTTCAGAAAACTGTCATGATTTAGTCTAAGACATTTTGTAGAATCAAGCTTAGGTCTAAATGGGTTAAGTAGTTAAACTGAACAAGCTGTTTCACACTAACTCCTCCATCTCTTAACTCTTCCCGCAGCCAGAGGCAGAAGACAGCGGCGCCTTGGAGGAGGACATGGAGGAGGACACCAGTTTGAAGACGCGTAAAGGTGACCAGAACGTAGACAGAGAGCTCCAGACAGGCCAGGATGAGGATGATGATGCCACCGCCGCGGTCGCAGCCGTCGCAGCCGCCGCAGGGGAGAAGGTGAAGAGGAAGCGGGGAAGACCTCCAGCTGAAAAACTACCCCCGAACCCCCCAGAACTCACAAAACTACTCCACACACTGGTGGACATGGTGATCAACTATAAGGATGGGTGAGAAGATGTTACATGCAGGCTCTTTTTGGCTACGTTGCATATTTTATGCCAGTGGTTTTGATTTTTTTTTGTGAAATTAAATTGGACACAATATTTTGGTTTTTAGGGTTGTATTTGGATGTACCTGTACAGGAGTGAGCATAATTAAGTACTGATATAGTACATTTAAAAAAAAAATACGACTAAATTGGGAGAAATGCGTAAAAAATATATAGTTTTTTTTGTTGCTTTTCTGCCTGTATTGATAGTAGGTTATAGTAGACCGACAGCAAATGGGGAGAGAGATGTATGTATATACACAATTACTGTTTACACATACATTTGGGATTAAATAAAGCTATGTTTCATATGCCTCCAGGTTGGGTCGACAGATCAGTAAAGGATTCGTCCAACTTCCATCTAAGAAGGAAGTTCCTGAATATTATGAGCTGATTAGAAAGCCTGTGGACTTCAGACGAATCAGGGTATGTGCAGAGAGCTCTTCACTGCATGGGTCCACATCCACAATTCCATTCATCCAGAGATCTCAATGTTACTAATGTTGAGTTATAACGGACCTGACTGTTGGGTAGCCAGCCTATCTATATATTATATGGACCTGACAAACAATTGCTATTTAAATGCTGCCTTTCCGATACTGTAGATGCCAGCAGGCTACTCCGTGATAAACGTATGGCGCTTTCTGTCACTAATAAATGCACTGTAGAGCTACTTCTATCATTGCTGCCGATTCTAAATAACTAGAAACTATCCATTGTGCTTTTTGACTGTCCGTCTGTGTCCAAACAGATTTGTCAACAATTCAGACACCAGGCCATTATTGGTAGACTATACCTAAATAAACAACAACAAAACGACTAAAACACTTATGCCATGGCATGTGAGAAATGTATGTCACTCTAGTCTAGTCTGTTGCCTTTCAAAGGCAAAAATATGTGACTACTTTTATTGTGGATTTTTGTCATATGAAAGTGTGGCATTTGTGGAATCGGGCTGGGCCTATCTGTCTTATTGGATTAATAGTTTGATAATTAGTCTGTATGATGCCAGTGACAGGCTTTGTTTCACAGGAACGTGTTCGTAATCACAAGTACAGAAGTGTGGGCGACCTGGAAAAGGATATCATTCTTCTATGTCACAATGCCCAGACGTATAACTTGGAGGGATCTCAGGTAAGCAAAAATGGCTAAATAAGGATGGGACGATAATCGTTACAGCTAGGATGAAGCTTTTGTTGAGCTGAAAATTCAGTACCACTTAAACCCATTCTGGACGGGAACCCCTTTTGGTGTTTTAACTAAGCATCATGTTATACTTTAGCTATTGAAAAATAGCAGATCTACAAGCTTGTAGGTCTGCTATTTTTGAAAAATCGTAAAAATGCGGCACATCTTTGAATAATATATTCTTTCAGAGCGAACGTCTTTTTTAAATCAAATCTTTGCTTCTGGAGGTCCCTGGAACAACATATTTTCAGATGGGGGTCGGTGGCCAATTACATATAATTCTGGGGCTCCTTGACATGAAATAGTTTGAGAACCTCTGATATTTCAACTATCATGATTTAGAAGACATTTGTAGAATCTGGTATCAGGTCAAAATGGGTTAAACCCTCTATACTTACAGACCCGATAAAACAGACCTGTAAAGAGCGTATTTGGTATATTCTTATTTCACGCTACACAAATCAAATTCGCAAAATGTATCCCTATGGGATGCTGGGGTTTCAAGTGATTTTAAAATGTAAGCATAATTTGATTATTGCGATATCTTTGCAATTTTCTTTGCCACAATAATCGTGAGTCTTCGTGACGTATATTTCATATTGTCCCATCCCTAAATGGCACCACTTTTGGTTTGCGTCTCTCTCTCTCTCTCTCTCCCTCTCTCTCTGTGTGTGTGTGTGTGTGTGTGTGTGTGTGTGTCACCTCAGATCTATGAAGATTCGATTGTCATTAAGTCTGTTTTTGAGAGCGCAAGACAGAGAATTGTGACAGACGAGGATGAGAAATCAGCAGTTACTCCCAGTCACAGTAACAACAGTGGGGGAAGTGAAAAACAGTTTATTCCATCAGCAGGTATATCATTTTAAGATTAATTTTATTAAGTTATTATTTATTTATTTTTTGAGGGGCTTTTGAAGATTATGTCATATGGAAGCCAAATCTATGCGATTTGTTTAGAGCACTTACGACGTAAATCATTTGCCAGCCAAGTCTATGGACTTTAATGTTTGTTTAGGGCACTAAATTACAACGTAAGACGCCGTGTGGCCGATATAAATACATCTTGAAACTAATTTTGTTTCATACAAGAAAAAGCCAGGATGGATAAAGAAATTAAACAGTACAACTGTAACCGCGATGTGGAAAAAGCTTCAAAAGAAACTAAATTAACTACTTTTTATGTATGTGATGTATTGCCATGATTTTTGTTCTTGCTTAATGTAAATCGCTCTGGATTAAGAGCATCTGCTAAATGCCTAAATTGTGAATTGTAAATTGAAACGGAACCGGATAATTCATAGAAGAAAGGTGCCAAACGTAAAAAAGCTAAAAGAACCTTCGCCCCTTAATTACTTCATGAGAGTATGATTTTTTTTTTTAAATAAATATCGAACTAGAAACAAAAAGAACACAATAATCTGGAAAGATGACATGATATAGACCATCACGACGTCGTCGCCACAACCGAAAATGTATTTCCGGGGTAGATAACGCTGGACTGGACTTTTTTTAATCTACTGTATGTATAACTTAAATCTATCTACTTGTTCAACCAGTGAAAACATCAAAAATGCATCGGAAGACAGTCAAGAAGAAGGGAGAACGAAACAGGAATACCAGGGTGAAGGTGAAGAGACTCCACAGCGACAGCGATGAGGACCTGGAGGATCTAGAAGATAATACCACAACACCATAATACTATATGAGACATCAAGTCTGGACTGAAGACACCACCATAATACTATGAGACATCAAGTCTGGACTGAAGACACCACCATAATACTACATGAGACATCAAGTCTGGACTGAAGACACCACCATAATACTATGAGACATCAAGTCTGGACTGAAGACACCACCATAATACTACATGAGACATCAAGCCTGGAGGTGAAGACAACATCACAATACCATAACGCTACAAAAACACAAAACATGAACTTGAACGGTCCTCATCCTTATTCACGTCCACTCCTTACGACACCGTTTTCAGTGTATTAATTTGCTAAGCATATGAAAGGTATTTGATATTTAAATAGGAAGCACTGCTTAGAGAAAGGTAGGCCTACTTAAACCTGCACATGAACCTTAGGTGTCCCTATTCTGGCTGTGTCACAATAGGCAAACAGGCATTAATCAAAAGATCTACAAGCTCACACAATGCATCAGAACAATGAGGAGCGTTGTGAGCTTGTAGAGAGATTTGGTGTAGAGGGGGATCAAGTATAGCAGGGGGTCAAGTACAGACCGCTGTGGGACCCCGGTCAACAAAGTGGTTAAGGTTGTTAAAAAAAACAATGCTATTTCACATAATTCATAATCTTGTGCATCTCTCGCTGCACACAATGCTGTTGAGTTAGTCTCTAATACCTAATCTGTTCATGGTTTACCTGCCGTGGTTCCCTGTGATTGATTCAATAGATGTTCTTCTTACGATTGTTTTTAATGTATATTTGACTGTATGAAATGCCTTCATGTCTCGGAGCATGCATTTTTCCCTCCTTGAAGCAGTTTTTTGGAGACCAGAGTAACCACTGATGATACCTACTGTACCTACTGTATGTGTTCAAAGCTGGAGATGATCACACAGCTTGGATTCTTTTTAACAGTCACTGGAATAATGGACACTAGTTTGCTCAAAAACTGAATGTGCTTTTAAAAGGGATCGAGACTTTGATACAAAAAACAAACAGACATCATTAGTCTGGATAAGCCAGACACATGTTTGTTTTTTGATACTGGCCAGCATCTGACTGGCAATGTGAAAAGGTACCCAAGATGAACATTTGTATCATATGAACATGAATTGTTCTACACTCACATTGTAGTGGACAGCGCCAAGGCAACTAAAAACAAGACTGCGGCACATTGAAGAGCAATGTGTTGTTTTCTGGAAATGATGGGATGTATTGTTGAGACAATCTCTTGAGAGGAATGGTGTGCAAGTTCCTTGGGAGATGCAGGATGTATGCAATAGAAAAGATAACGTGAATGTATTATCACAGAGACTTAGGCCGGATTTAGTTGTCGTATGCTGCACAGAGAATCCGTGCAAATATTAGATTCATTTATAGCCAACTGTTAATATTCACCACTGAGAAATGAACACCACGCTCCAATGTTTCAATTTAACCACATAGCATTCCTATTCTGGGCATGACATAGAAGGCCAGAGGGTAATAGCCAAGGCCAACATTTAGCGATAAAAGACAAGACATTCTGCACAAGATCTACAAGCACACAACGCATCACTACGTGAAGCTTTGTGAGCTTATAGATCAAGTATTTTCACTATTTGATGTACAAAAGAAGTAGCCTATGAATAGGCTATTGGGTTTATGGAATTAACAAGGGAAACCACAAGGTGTGAATATCTGAGTGGCATATGGCTTATCATCAGTATATATACTGTATATTCACTGAAGAACCAAGACATCATTTGTAAACAGCAAAAACCTTAAAGGGAAATAAAATAAAGCGCCACAATTATACTTTTTCTTCTAAAGCTACAAAGTGCCTTTCCGTCCCAGAGGACAGGACATGGAGTTCATTCTGCAGGGAGCATGGATGTGCCCGTTATGTACATTTTAAGAGAATATGTGTGTGTGTAAGTGGATCTCTTGGCCTAATGGTGGCACTAGAGCAACATGCGAAGGCCTCAATGCTGTGGCCCGCGACGTCCTCAAAGGAAAACCAAATGATCCCCCAAAATAAATGTCATTATAATAGGCATGTGTTAACAGAATTCAAGGCAAATTAGTTTAGCTCTATTCTATTCCAATAATGGTAATTCATATTTAACATTTGAGTTCATTACTGCATTCAATTAATGAAGGTACAGTATGTACTCAAATGGTAAATTGGCCTATATTATAAGAGTCTACCATGTCCATGTCCATAACATAATACAAAACCTCTAAGTATCCTAGAGCTGTAAAACAGCCGTTAAGAAATAGGCATAATATTGCTGTTGTAAAGCATCGTTCAAGTCTGGGGACTTGAACCCATGTTCACCATCGTTAGGTTACTGGATTACTGCCCATAAAAATAATCCCTTACCGTTACAGATTACCATCTGAGAAAAGTAACAAATTAGATTATTTTCCGTTATTTTCCGTTACCCGACAATTAAAAACCCATTTTCAAATGCTTGCGCAAATTGGTTGCATAACTTACATTGTATACTGCGTACCGTCATTGCGCAAAAATGAAATGGATTATTAGGCATACAGTCAAAAGAAACCGAGGGTAGGCCTCGAATATATTATTCAATCAGCGCAGGCTCATACAATTACAATAACCTACATTAAATTAAATTTCACAAGTTGTCTCAAAGACATGTGAAGGCTGAATCCTTCAAAATGAGAACAATCAGGATTCAGGACATTTCAAACTTCACAGCATGCAGCAGCATAACAACATTACAGTCAAAACTCAAAACGCAAAAACAAAGTTGCCTCCTGTGTCGCGGAAGCCGTTAAGTATTTTTAATCCATGTTTGATTAAAAATGTCGCTTTGATTCTTCTTGTTTATTTACCGTTTTATTGTACCGCCTCCCGATGTGCGGTTGGCTTTGCGGGCTACGTCCCTGCCTCTGATCTGCTCCATCATAGCTATAGCGCCACTAGCTAGCCAGATAGGCGGTACAATGAGGTGTCAATAAACAAGGTAGGAAGAAGCAACATTTTTAATCAATCATAGATTAAAAATACTTAACGGCTTCCGCGACACAGGAGATATTCTCAGAGGTATGTATAGGTACTTATAGTTCGCACATTCGGAAGCCATCACAGGAAAAAACGTCGTAGTACTGCGCAGATTCATTTCTCCTTACGTGTTTACATTGTATTTATGTGTGCATACCTGGTGGCAGCCCGGCGGTGAACCAGGACCCAATGGGTAAAGTCTTAAAAATGTCAGAAACTTTACTACCATTGGGTTCTGCTTGTGGGGCTACGTCGTTCTGTGCTACAGCCGTAGTAAAAACAACTCACTGTGTACGTTCATACTGGTCCAGTTTCAGAGCCAGGTCGTCGCGTCCGACCTCGGTCAGCAATGCCTGAGGAAGTCGGTGTTTTCTGGGTCCAACTTTCCCTTCTCGGACAGACTCTGGAACAGCTTGAGTCCCGTGTCGATCTTCTCCAGCGGGTTCTTCTTGATGAAGTCCTTACAGAGGAACTTCATGCTGTCCAGTTGTCTGCGGTCCAGTTCGTTGGAGATCTGGAGCAGAACGACGTTGAAGTCAATGTTCATGTTTAGTTTAGTGATACTAGTGATATAGTTTGGGCTCAACTCCTCTGTATGACCTGACGGTATCACTCAGAGAAGAAAAATCGCGCGTCTGGTCTCAGCACTGCCATATGCATTGAGGCGCTATGGCCCGCCCTAAGTCGCTTCTGATTGGTTTGTATAACGTGGGGCAACTGGTTCCTTTCGTTGGGTTGGTTAACTCGCCAGTCAATCAGAGTGTGACCGTGTGACGTGTCCCTCACGCCCCCCCCCCCCGTGTGTGTGCTCTGCTGACTGTGCAGACATTTCCGTGTATTTCATATCTCCCGCACGACGCCTTGTATCCTCATTGGTCTCCAGGAGTATCAGCTGACATGGACAGTCACGGTGTAGGCTGTAGGCTCCAGGCAGGTGTGTAGGTGTGTGTGTGTGTGTGTGTGTGTGTGTGTGCGCCTCAGGAAAACAGAAGTACTCTACCTACTAGCCTCCACCCCGTGGAGAGAAGGCTACAACCCACAATGCCCACATGCCATCCATCACCACTTGGACACAATACCTGTCTAGCCTGTCTGCTGAGATTTAATACAAGTGCAGGCTAATACTATTGAAATAAGAACACCAGGATAAAACATGTATTGTGAAAACATGTATCAATGTTAAATCAAATTCTTCGTCCAGACAATTATCATCTAACAACACATTAAAGTGCTCATATGTAGCCTAACTAAAGAAGTATGCCTACCTACCCAGACAGTGCTGAGTGATCAGCTCATAAGTTTGGGAACCTCTTTTCTAAAACCACACACTTCTACGGTCACTGTGACTGACTATCTGTCATTGGATTATTGTGTGACAATGAATATCCAGTCCATATATGGGCATATCTGAGTTGAACTGTGTGCTATATAAAGCATTCCATCTTCATACGAACATCGGCCTTCAGACAGGCTTCATGTTCGCCACAAGCAGCAGCATCATGGCCGAGGACATGGCTTCCTTGGAGGAGAACTTCCGGCAACAGAACAGGAGCTGTTTCATCCTCGGGGCCTCGGGGGAGACGGGGAAGGCGCTGCTTCAGGAGCTCCTGGAGAGAAACCTCTTCTCCAGGATAACTCTCATCGGGAGGAGGCGGCTCACCTTCGAGTACAAAGCACTGCATGCAGGCCCAGTAGAGGTGGTGCAGGAGGCGGTCGACTTTGAAAAGCTAGACGACTACGCTGCCGCGTTCCGGGGCCACGATGTCGGCTACTGCTGCCTGGGAACGACCAGGTACAAAGCGGGAAGCTCGTCGGGATTCGTCCGCGTCGATCACGACTATGTCCTCAAGTCAGCGGAGCTCGCCAAGGCAGGAGGCTGCTCACAGTTCCACCTGGAGACCTCCGCGGGTGCCGACAAGAACAGTGGCTTCCTCTACTTCAGAGTGAAGGGACAAGTGGAGGCGGGTGTTGGGGCGCTGGGGTTCGGCAGATATTCTATCTACAGGCCCGCGCTGCTGCTGGTAGACAGACAGGAGAGTCGGCCTGTCGAGTGGCTGGCGAGGAAGGTCTTTGGTGTCTTCTCTGTCATAAGTCCAGCATTCATGTCCGTCCCCATCCAGGCCGTGGCCAAGGCCATGGTGACCAACACTCTGTACCAACCTCGGAACAAGACAGAGATCCTGGAGAACAAAGCCATTTACTCTCTGGGCAAGGGAGGAGGGCAATGAAATGGAAAAGAGAGTCTGCAATCTAGAGAAAGCTCAAAGCTGATGCGTCATTCAAACACTTTATATGTCCATCATTTCTCGCTATGCCAAAGGTTTACTTTCCTTACTTGTGTAATAGGATTTTGGAAGATGAGGAATTGAATACTATTCTCTGCTGTGATTGTGTATTAGAGAGAGAAATGAAAAGGGCTCAGGAGGCTTGCATACGTGCAGTCTCCCTGGGCTCGGTACAGACCAGTCTTTGTAATAAAAGTAACATTGTTTCAGTCCACTCTCTACCTTGATTATTTCCTAAAGACTCTGATGTGAGTTCTAAATAATCCACTACACTTGTTATAATGAAAACGAGAAGGATATGAGCGTTTTTGGTGTATTTTGGACTGAACTGAACAACCTAAGGCCGTTCATGTTATTCTTGTGGGAAACACATTGACATGATAATAGGGAAAGTGTGTGTGTGTGAGGTTCAAGTGTGCCTACCCTTGAAAAATATATTTCTGGGAACATTTGCACATTATGTTCTGTGACTTTTAGTAAGCGGTGTATCACATCTGTTTGAACATGTGCACATGGACACACATACATGGCATCCAGACATACTGACTGCAATGAAAGCCAGAGACAAAAAAAATCTCTGAACTTCTAAAATGCAAGTCCAAGCTAGGCAAACGCTTCCAACCCAACTGGGCATCCTAAAAACCCAACGAAACATTGGAACTACCATAACTAAATCTGTAAATTAAACGTAAATAGACTGTGGTGCATGAAGTTCATATACCGGCCTCTACGCTCTTAGCATGAATATTTTGAAAGTTAACTTGAGATTTGATGACCTCAAGGTCATTGAGATCAAACTCTAGTCTTGTACTACCTGTAAAGCATTACGTTCAAGTTGCATGTGCAACGAACCATGTACAACCCAGAATCGGCACAAACAAGGGACTAAATTATTTTCGCTCCTATGCCACCAAAATGTGGAATGCCCTACCAACAGTCATTAAGACATGCGAATCCCTTGACTCCTTCAAAACCGCTCTCAAAGGGCACCTACGGACGGCTGCAATTCGAAACTGGCCCCCGTAAAATCTGAATCATTAGGCCCACTGGCAGAGCCTGGCCAAGGTGAAATGACTTGGCCTCATTAGGCCCACTGGCAGAGCCTTTTGTGGTGGTTCTGAAGAACCGTGGGTCTGACCGACTGGATACCTGGCACTGCACTCCCTGTGGGGGTGTGGAACACGTGTGACGAATGTGAAGTAAATGGGTCAAACCGACCCACCGAATTTGTGGCAACACAAACATTAAATGCCATTGACAATGAAGGGAACATTTACGTCATACGTAGACGAGCAAATCAACTAACTAACCAAAGAACCACTAACCAATCACATAAATTCAGTTCATGAGATGTATGATGTTGATGTATAATGATAAGAGCGCCCCTCACTTCACACGGGTGTGATCTTTTACCTAAATTTAACAAAATCAATGGAAAATCCCTTCATTCATCTACACATGAAGGTAACCTGTGCCACCAGCCACACACACACACACACACACACACACACACACACACACTAGGATAGCAGTATCTTTATACTATTACTATTTAAGTGAATTCATATTTTTTAAAGCTCTATCAAGAACTGTATTAATTCATAGTTAAAACAAATATTAAAAACGTCTGGGTTTCGGAGGCTAATACAAATATAACTCAAGTATTTAATAAATATTCCAATATCTTTATTGGTCTAATTAAAAAAACAAAAACGTATAGTATAGAAGATACTTGTATAAAATGGTTTCATAATTAGGACAACAAAAATGTTCCAGTAATTATGGAATCATACATGAAAATATTAAGTCAAGAAATACAGATAAACACAGGTCACTGGAAGACTATTGCGTGTGCAATGTTTGGTTTGAAGCCTTTTTTCTCCTTTATTTCACATTATCACCTGATAATATATATATACTGTGATTGGAAAATGATTAACACAAATCTGGATAAATTTGTTCTAATCAAACAAGACGGCATTAATTGTGTGTCACATTCTTCAACTAGGATATGTTGGAACTTCAAATGATTGACAGGAATCATAATACCTAAGTTATAGGTCATATATTCGATACCAAGTTCCCTAAAGTGACCTGGAATCAGATATAGTTATACATTCCAATCAACAGGACAATCATTATCAGCCAAAGCTGCTTCAAATAGAAAAAAAAAGGAAATTGTTCTCCTACCAGATTTGACAATCACCATAAGACTCATCATAAAACATATTAGACATTATAAAAGTATATATAGTATTAGCACAATGGTAAGTTTGAAAGAGGAAATGAGCTGGCCATTGGTGCCTGAGTTATACAGTACTTGATAGCGCTGCATGCCCACGTCAAACACCTTAAATAGAAGGTGAGCCAAAGCGGAACGCCAGCAAGTACAAATCAACCTCAGGACAACAGTCCAAACCCTCAGGATGTGCGCTAGAAAACGGTTAGGAATGCAAGTCAAGAGTTCAACATGCATTTCTTTTATCACAGTGATTATTGATTTGCATTTTTAAAAACATTGTAAATACAAATGAATTGAAGACATTTGTTATAGATTTGCTCTTTGATGACTACCAACCATTCGATCATTAATGGCATTTCAGTTTGATCACATTCTCAAAAGAATATAATTCTTAGTGTTTTCATTCAGCAAAAAAGTAACCAGACATAAATGTTCTTTTGCCTAAGATTTATGAAGGAAAGCATTTTCTTAACCACTTATAACCTACTGTATACACTTCTTTGTACGACCGGTGTATAAATGAATAATACAATGTCCTTTCAGTTATCGCAGGCAAGGCAATCTGATATGAGATCACATGGTCCTCGATCTGGAAAGCAAATAGTAAAATGACTCCTTTCAAACAAAAAACTGCCTAAAAAGTTAATGGAATTTGATGGAATCACCCACTAAAACCGGCAATTGTGTATGCAAGTATATACATCATTGTAAAATCACACACAAAAAAAAAGTTTTACAGAGCACATCATCATTTTTTTAAAGTGACAGATTTAGAGATAGAAACAATCGATTACAATATTTGATCAAAAAATAAATGTGTTCAATGTGTATTGCCTGGCACCTACATACATAATAAGAGGTAGAGCTAAGAAGTACAGTATATTATATGTCTATTTCCCCCCAAAACAGGGAAACTTTCTGTACTGTAGCTGGAGAGCTACAGCACCTAAATATACACCTTCTGGAGCCTCAAATAGATGAGAATTCAAGGGACATTTTGCAGATTTTGATCCCATTTGTTCTGCATGGTTGAGACTCATAAATAGTGTGTCAGTGTGTGTGGGGAGGGAACATTGTTTTCTGTGTATTTCTTCCATGAAATGCATACGGGTACGCCCGTGTCTTCAAACATGTTGGCATCGAGCACGTCACTTCTTGTGATCGATTACAGGAAATGATGCGTTTGATGTAACGGGCATTACACGTCTGAATTACACTAGAGAAACAGAGAAGACGAAGGTTTTTTTCTTTTTCTTATTTTACTATTTCTTATCAGAACAATGGGATTTCAGTTCAAAATGGTCAAAATGTCCATTTAACAGGGCAAGACCACTTTGATAGAGATTTTGGTTGTGTAGTTACCTTTCCATGGTGTAACTCCAAAAGGTGGACAAGAAATCAAAAATAATTGACCCATTGATTATGAACTGATAATTCAAAACATGCTCCTCATGGGCTCACAATGTACGGTGAAACAGCTCTCAATGTCACTCTTTGAGCACATAAACAAATGGAAATAAAGTTTATTCAGACAATATATAACATCACAAAAAAGTTTTTTTTAAATAAATATGTTAACTTGATATTTTGATTTGGAAGAAAAAAAACAGGAATTGACATTTTTATTAAAACAATTAATACAATAAACCGTAGGCTTACTGGGTTTGGTTCTATATTGTCTGAATCAGCTTTGTTTATGTTTGTTTACGTGCTAAGAGAGTGACTTTGAGAGCTGGATCACCGTACAATCTACTGTAAGTGAATGAGGGACATATTTTGAATTATCAATTTCTAATCAATGGGATTCAGATGTATTGTCCACCTTTGGAGTTGCATCATGGCAAGGCACTGTAACTACACAGCCCAAACCTCTACCAAAGTAGTCTTGGTCCTTTTAAGGTAAAAAACATACATCAACATTTTGCTAATACACTTAAATCATAATCGAGGTACGCGATAAAACCGGAACAACACATGATGTGCTCGATGAGTATGCTTTTTTTGTTCTTGTTGGGACAATTATACACTAGTCCATTTTAACTTTTTAAAAGTGTGGTATGATGAACGAGCAGGTTTAGCTGGTTGTGTATTCTCACACGCGATAACAAAGCAAGACTGAACGCATTTCTTTTCTCAGAAAAACGCTGCTAAATATCTGAAAATCGCAGCAGTGTGCAGACGCCTATAATGTTCAATGAGGACTGCATAGCTGACTTCGAAATAATTTTGTTCGCCATCAACATATATAGTAAATAAATATACAATAAGAATAAAAACTGCAGTATCACACATCTCCTGTGCTCTTACGTTTTGCTCTCTCGCAAATAAATGCCACCAACATCTTTCAATAAAATAAAAAAAAGAATTAAAAAAAAAGAAAAAAAATAATTAAAATCAGCGGGCAAAATTTAAATTCCCCCCACTTGTGTGCAACGTTAAAGTACTCTTTCTGAACAATACAAATATATAATTAAGTTTAGTATAAATGTACATCGTGTTGGGCTGGTATACCACCAAAACCCTCGGTGTTAATTTATCCTTTTTGTTAACTCCCCAGAGCATACAAAAGTAACCAAATGGACCCGTTGTACACTCTGTGGAGACAATATTAACACTTGATTGTAATTAACACATGGTTTTAGCGATGGTTTACAAAGCGGTTTCAGGTCCCGGAGCAGGCATCCAGAAAACACGGCTGTCTTCCGTTTCCAGGTCTATTTTAATCTGAGGCACTTTGTTTATATGTGGATCTGTTTGACTAGAACAAAGACAAAAAGGAAAGGCATTATGAGCACTATGAATGTCATGTGCCTAAATATATAAAAAACACATATATTTAAATAAAAAAGAATCAAGTGTCAAAAATCTCTTAACATAGCAAGCTCACAAGTTGTCGCAAAGGGACCCCTTGTGAGCATGTAGATTGGATATGTTTGTGTGACAAAGTTGTACGAGTAAATATAAAATAGAAGTAAAATGGTTAATCAGACTAATTGACTTAGTCCATTTCAATAATGTTGTTAGAATTGTTTTCACTTTTGATTGGATGATGTACATTACAATTTTTTATAAATCAATACAATAATAGTTAAGAAATGTGCAGCCGTGTTTGTGCAACTCACCCTGCCACAGTAGCGATCTGATCAGCAAGCGGAGTGTGGGTTAAGGAGAGTCTGCGACTCATCTTCTGGAGAAGAAAAAAGACACAACAAACATAGACCATAGTTCTTAAACATCACGAAATGTCCTACCGCAGGGGTCTTCAACATTCTTCAGGCCAAGGACCTCTTAGGTGAGAGAGAGAGAGAGAGGAGAAGCAGGGACCCCTCGCGACCACAGATTGTGTGAAACAGTGTTATATTCATTTTTTTCTTTTGCAAGTGTTCCGTGCATATTGAATTATTGATAAGAGGCTTTTTTAAGTGATTGTCTTATTAATGTCTGTTGACAGAGATTTGAGACTAGCTTCCAATCTCCAATCTTATACAACCCTTAGTGTTGCGAAGCACTGTGAGCTTGTAGATCAGCTGTTTGTTTTGGGGTAAAAGAACGTTACTATCACACAAAAATGTGGCGGCCCGCGCGCAGTAGCTCCAAAGACCCCCTCGGGGGCCCCGGACGCCCTGTTGAAGACCCCTTGTCCTACAGACAGTAATGGGAGCCCCATCTGTGACCTCCCCCTCTGCTGTATACTGTAGCTAGGGCATGAGATCCCATTGCGTTAGTTAGAGTCCAATTCTTACCTTATTTCAGGGGTTCTCAATGTATGGTTTTTTTGCAACTGAATGGCTGGAAATGGAAATTAAGAGTTTACATATAGTACACATAGTACATGCATACACCTTCGCTAATGATTACATCTTGTTTCAGTATTTATTTATGGTGTATTGTCTCCATTATTAAGGTTATTGTATAGCAGTCAATTTATATTGAGGGTGCGGGGCGGGGGTCCTGAGGCATCGCCAAAGCATTTCCGGGGGTCCCCGGCCAAAAACATTGAGAACCCCTGGTTTATTTTACCAGGACTACCTTTATACTTTTGATACCATGTTCAGAAGAACAAAAGGTACAAATTAAGACATGCGTGTCGGACTTGAACTGTACATGGGAGTGGGGAGTCACAGACGGGGCTACAGTATAGTATTAGTCCTACTGTATGTAGATGTACAGTAACAGTATGTACAGCAAAGCCCAAACCACACCAAAGGGTCAAGACGGTTTTAGGCTTTTAGCGTTGTCCCTGCGGTGTGATATGTCTTGTTGCACGTTGACCCACGTTGACCGTACAACGCATGGAATTCAATGGCCCAAACCACACCAAAGGGTCGAGGAAGTTTTAGCGTTAACTCCTTGCAACCGTTTAGACCCAAGGAGTTGCATGGTGACCCTTTGGTGTGGTTAGGGCGTAAGTCCTAGTTGAAGAGTTAAAGCTGCATTCCGTGAGTTTTATGTCCTATACTAGGACATAAAACAATTTATCGCTCCAAATTATATTCCTTAAAATAAGTTACAGATTGCAGCTTCAAGGCAAATACATTTTGAACTGAAAAGTGTGACAAGACCCACCACCACAACACAATTTTCAGTTGAAAATTCATCATTAGTAACCGTTGTAAGTGAAGTATTTCAGAACACAGATTATTTCAGGATTAGTTAACTGCATTTTTTTTTTTTTTTAAACAACAAAAAAACTAAATACTATATCAAATATGCCAGTTGAAACTGTACAGGTAGAGCAAGTTATAATCATATTCTCCTAAAGTTTATTACATTTTGTTAATGCGCGTTAATGGTCTACAGGTCTAAATGGTCTACTGCTTGATCTATATTTTGTTGATCGCCAGTCGCAATTAACACACTGGGAGATCGGCTTTTTTTATGTTGTTCATAAGTGTGACACCGGTATGCAAAAAGCATAAATAAATCAGGCATAAAGAGGTGACAGAAAAGACGTTAAGTTACCCGTATCCTGATTTTTAACAAAAAACATCTTCAGAAACATAGATAGTGAACATCCCCACACAGACACACACCCATGCAGCGTTTGAAGGCCCTGGCTAGTACTCACTATCCAAGGATTTATCCCCCAACATGGGCTCTTGTTCCATCATATCCATAGAGATTTTTATACTGGGGATATTGTCATGGTAGGGATACTCAGGCTGTGGGGAGGAGGGAGATCATATAAACATTTCAATGGCCTTTACAAAGTAATACACATATGACAGAATAAATCATGTACACAGTAAAAATCCTAAGTGTTAATAATTCAGCTCTACTCGCTCAAAAAACGGATTCCGAGCTACGCTACTGAATCTGTCGTCAGGAGCATTCAGAATACATTGTTGTTGGTGGGATGAAAACAAAGGCTCCCGGCCGGAAGAGGAGGGCCTAAGGGCCGATTTATACTCTTATTTTACCGCTGTTTCGGCGCTGTAGTGCCGAAATGATTTCGGCTCATCAGAAATTTTCAGTAACACCGAAGAGACGACTTTAGCACAGTACCCGCCCCCCCGAACCTCAAATGACGTCACATTGTAGGCTCTACAGAGCCGAACCAAACGAATCGGCCTTAAGGCGGAGCAAACAGGGCAAAATCCTGCTATCCACATTCTGTTTGGTGTCGCTTCCAGAGGCAAACCTGAGTTCACGGATTGATTTATCTCTAACTAGGGCTCTAACCTATGCACGTTAATACAAAAATATGTGACTGTCACTGATCATCAATTGATAAATAAACACTGAAGATTTTTGTGTGTACAGTATGTTGAAAACCTTGTATGTCCAAACCGTTACTTTTCAGAAAAATAAAATAAAAAATAAAAACCAGTATTCCAATGGAGTCAATTTAGTTATTTAGTCACCGTTTGTTATGAACTCTTGTAAATACCTTTCATTGGTTCGATATTTAACCACTTTCACTTTCAAGACATTTCAAAAACGGCTATAAAAGAGACATCTACAAGCTCACAACGGATCGCATGGCAACACCATGTGAGCTCGTAGAGTGGAAACACCCGACAGTGTCGATTATAATAACTACGTGACATTTTTAAATGGTTTACTCACAAATTCCAGTTCGCTGTCAATGCTTCCCTTCTTCTTGTTTTTCTTCTTCTTCTCGTCCTCCTTCTTCTTCTTGTCTTTCTCTGGGATGACGTCGTCCAGGTAGCTCAGGTCGTGTTGGGAGAACAGCCAGTCCATGGCCTTACGCACCACCACCAGAGCCAAGATCTGGAAATAAAAGTTAATTTAAATAAACACGGGCCCAGTGTTAAAAGTAAATTTATTTCATAAATAAACACAGGTCCAGTGTTAAAAGTTAATTCCCGGACAAAACAGTTTCATATTTGGTGCAAAGCTTTATGTGTGAGGTATCCCGTACTTAGCAGACAACGGGCGTTAGAGGGAAAGTATGAGAATGTTCGAAATTTGGGACAAAAACACTGTTTTACATCCGTAAACCTGTGATGGTGTAAGAATAAAGTTGTTTTTGACGAAATCGTCACGTATATTTAGTCTTAGTTTTAGTCATCATAGCTTAGTTTTCATGTAGTTTCCATTTAGTTTCCATCAGTGAAAAAAGGTAGTCGACGAAACATTTTTCGTGTTAGTTTTAGTCGACGAAAACAACACTGGTTGAGTGTGATTGTGCGTGCGTCTCTCTCACCATGACAGGGAAGACGATGGCAGCGACGGTGGACTTGAGGATCCAGAGCAGGGCCAGGCAGAGCACCTGGATGAAGGTGAACAGGTGGATGCGTCTCTGGGGCACGTGGCGCAGGTAGATCAGGTCTGGCTGGTGCTTGGCTGGCATCAGCAGCAGCTGCAGTCGGTCCATGAACTGTAGCCGTGGGTCACAAGAAAACCATTGAAAAAAAAAGGAATATAATAGCAGTCTAGCAGACTACTTTTTTTTTAAGCATTGTATATGACAGACAGACAGACAGACTCCACCTACCTGAACGCCACAGACAGACAGACTCCACCTACCTGAACGCCACAGACAGACAGACTCCACCTACCTGAACGCCACAGACAGACTCCACCTACCTGAACGCCACAGACAGACAGACAGACAGACTCCACCTACCTGAACGCCATTGAGCGATGCCACGCCCATGTAGAGGAACACACCGTAGAGCACAGGCATGGGGATGAACTGCGCGCGCACACACACACACACACACACACACACACACACACACAGAAGGGAGATGTGACAAACTGACGATCGAGCAGTTGGACACACAATATGGCAGCTCCCTAGTATCATACAGACACACAGAAAACAACGACTGTGGCCAGACGTAGTTTCCTTGGGTAAGTATAGGACTACTAAAGTAATCGCCGTAAAATGTCGTAAAAGACATTTAGCTACTCGCCCCAAATGTGTACACTCTCAGAGTTACAGACCCGTACGGGGCCATTTGGAACCCACTCAAGGACACTTTGAGACCCACTGGTGTAGTGTAGTGTTTCCAACATGTGAGCCAACATGCACAATAGCAGCAGTCCCTGACTCTTGGAACAGCTAGCCTTCATTAGTGTCATCGGTAACACCTGTGAAGAATTAAGTACGTAGGGTAGGGGCCCCAAGTTCTTTCCAAAATGGCGGCGTGTGCATCTATAGCCCATATAGTTTGAAGTTTCACATTGGCTTTGTATGTATGAGCACAGGACCAGTCGAGGAGGAGTAGCAGTTCCAACAACTGACCACAAGGAGGCGGAAGAGCTCCAACAGCCGACGATGTGTGACCTAGCATGTTTGATGGGCAGCTTAATAACAAGGGAATGGAAACTGGAGAAGTATCTCATTAAGCTGCAATCTGAGCTTAAGCCACGATGAACATGCTTTATTTCACATTGCATTACCTCAACCATAGCACTCCCTAATTGGACGAATAAAAACCCCCAGCTAAATTATTTTGAATTTGAAAAGAAGAGAAACAGGGGGGGCCATTTCTAAAAGAGAAGGACGTTAATCCACATTTGCACGGAGGAATTAAAAAATAAAAAAATAACGTGTTTTTGAACAATTACCTTGAGGATGGGAGCCATGAAGACGGAGAGTCCGGTAAGGAGGAACACAATCACTCCAGTGACTCTCTGTTCCCTGCATGGGTGGGAAGGGGGGGGAAGAAACAACAAGAATCAGGCATTAGCACTCCGATTCTCTCAACCTTTTACAATTACAGGGGTCTCTGTTTAAGTGATGGTGGGGGCCACATGTATGCCCTACTCCCGACCCCCAAAATAAATACTGAAACCAATCCTCATTGAAAAAGCACCACCTCACCCAATTTATACAAATCTTGATTTAATTAGTTCTACTTTCGTTGTACTTTATTTGGGTCTGTGTCTCAGAGGAGGTTCTGTGGTCCAGAAACCCAGCAGGAAGCGAGGTGAAAACACCGACCTGCCTACCAGTGACATCTGCAAATCTGCAAGACAAATGGCTTCTATTTCAGCACGCCAATGTTCCAGGAAGAGAACGGCTGTAGTTTCTATTAGACTGGAATCCCCGTCAATGATGTCATTGGACGGCAGGTTTCTGCACCGTCAGAAGAACCAATGAGGCCAGTGAGTGGACAGAAATAGTGGCATCTTATAGGCTAATTGATCAGCATTAGGACCAATTATATGAAGCTAAGGTTGAAAATAGGTTCTCCTTCAACGTTAGCTAGAGTGTACACATAATGGAACAACCTGATGGACCTTGTAGGGTCCATTTACAATACTATACCTTGTGAATACTCTTGTACATTTTATATTCATATACCTTCTCAGATTGCAATTTTGCACTGATCTCTTGTGATACTATACCTTGTACAATGCTGCTATTGTGTATTGTTTCTGTGTTTTAAAAACGTTGATGTACTACTGCACTTTTTCCTCGTGGGACAATAAAGAATATCATCATCTCATCTCATCTGGTTCCATTTGTACACTCCGAGTTACTGGCCCGTAAGGGTCCATTTGTACACTCTGAGTTACTGGCCCGTAAGGGTCCATTTGGATCCCCGGTTTGATTGAATACTTTATTAACGTAAAGTACAGAGGTACAGTTATACAATAAAGCTAAAAGGATAACGGCAAAAGCCCTGAGGGCTTGTTTCCATTGTGGTCTTATGTATTCAATTCATCGAGACATATTATAAATACATACATAGAGTAAGAGATTCAAAGTAAAAATATTTAGGATGACCGTTGAGCCGATTGTACTCTATGGTTCCGAGACATGGACAATTTCAAAGAAATTAGAGAAACGGCTGGATGGCACTTGTAATGTACGCGCCTTCTAATGAGAGCGCAAAATCTCTCCTGGAAGAGCCACCCATCAACTTATATAGGGCAACCTTCCCCGTGTTTCTTCACTAGTCCGATCCAGAAGAACACAGTTTGCCGGCCACTGCTACAGAGCAGATCATGAGGTTCCAAATCCATGATCTCGACTGCGGTCGAAAAACTATGATGATATACATACAATACTATACAAGAAATAATAAATAGTAGGAGCAGTACAAGTATAGTTACAGAAAGACAGTGGGGTATTTTGGCAAGCTAGAAGACTTGTCTAGGTCTATATTTGCAAATTGCAGAGGTGCTCCTTTATGGCGGTTTTGACAAGAGGGTAGGGAGGGAGAATTATGTTAGTTTGACCCGTCACATGCTAATTAAAGAAGAATAACATTTTGTAAATTTTGCCTGCATATAGGTTGTTAACGGTACCCCGACTTTCAGCAGCTGTCAACGTTTCCCAAGGGAGTTTGGTTGGAACAAATTGAGAGGTGCTAGTAGACAGCTTAAGGCTTTATGCACACATTTTGTGAAGAAAGCCATTGGGCATTACTTGGTTTTTACTTCCTTACCTGACACCCAGGAACTTGGGCTGCTCGCCCGGGGCCGACGTCTTGGTCTCCATTTTCAGAGAGTCGATGTGGGCGATGGAGATGACCGTGGCCGCCACATACCAGGGCAGGCCCATGAAGGAACAGAGGATCAGCAGAACCGCGACCCAGAACAGATCCAGATGATACCCCGCCCCCTTCTGCAAGGACACGGGGTAGAAGAATATTGAAGAGAGGTTTTGTACAATTTGGGCCACATAAGGTACAGTACAAGACTACAAGTTGAGGGCAAGCCCACAGCAGAGTGGCCTGGCCAGGCACCGTGGCTGGTAATCCAGTCTGGCAGTGTGCCGTGGGTTCGACTCCCGACTGCCTTTACTGCATGTCACCCCCCCCTCTCTCTCCCCATTTAATTTCCTGTCAGCCTAGGAAAGGAAAGGTACTATGTTTACCCAGGGTAACTGGACTAAGCTCAAGAACTTGTTTACAGCCAGGCGCTGCTCATAGAACATTTCATGGTAGTGGTTCAATGCCTTGTCCAAGGGCACTTCAGCGGTGGTAATTTTAACGTGCCGGTCCGGGGATACGAACTAGCGACCTTCCGATATCAAGACCGCTCCGCAAACCGTTCGGCCACCGCTGCCCTACTGTCTGTCCCTCCTCTAAAAAAAAAATTAACTAGTTTAAACTAGACTACATTTACCGGTATGCACCATTTCAAAAATACATTTGTTGAACTATCTTCTATCGATCTTGATTTTGGTTCACTTAGTTATTTTCTTTAGCACTATTTATAAGTAAATAAGCCTTGGCCAAGCCATCTCCCGTTTCTGTAGCATGAGGCGGTTTGATGTACAAGCAAAACCCCCTGGACATGACGCTAGTATGTCGCAGGGACTTACCTCCAATCCAACCACTAATGCCGAGTGCCACTGCCTTAATATGTATACTGTACATAGCAACAACCACGCCAAAAGGGCTTCTCGTATTGAAAGGTATAGTGACATATTGGGGTTACCAGTCTCAGTGGGTTAATACATATATATAAATTAAAAAATCCTTGACATGATAATGTTTGAGAGCCACAAGCGACCGTTCTACTGAAGAGGTTGAGTTTCCGACCTTGAGTTTGTGCTCCTTCCTGTTAACAATGACAGCGGTGATCTGTTGGTCCATGAAGATCAGAATGGTGACCAGCAGCGCAGGGAGGGCCGACGCCAGGATTACCCACCACGGGTTGCCCCCAAAAGGCTTCACAAACCAGCCCCGCTTTGGGCTGGTGGGCTGCAAAACAACACCAACAACCACACAGTACCAATTAGAAAGCCATGCAGATTATACATCATATACATGGAGACATATGACGGCCATAACCTCATCAATTATGAATTATCATAACTGTAATATACTAGGGCTGTCCGTGAGGAATCAATTGGCAATCAACAACGCTGTAAAATTGTGTTTGATGCGTACGACCATACAAATGAATGCCATGTACAGAGTTACAAAACAGTCACAACAAAACAGCACAAAAACATCAGCTGGACCGAAAAGTTGAAGCTGAAGCCATAGCTTACAATGCCTACCTTTTCTTTTCTTATAATAGATAAAACCGAAACCATGGCAAAACGTTGATACAAAAGACAAAATTTTTGAAGTTTCACATTCTAGTAATAGATTATAGATAATATAGTAGATAAATATAAACCTTTATTATATTTTAAACCTTTATTATAAAAGTTTTCTTGAATTTATTGAGTTCAGGTCAACATTTTTAAGTCGGCTAATCACAACACAAAGAACAACCTTTTCAGGTTGATTAGGTTGAGAACTGAACATTCTGATTTCACGGCTAACGGATAGTGAAACTAATGCATAAAAAAACCAACTAGTCAACTAACAAAGTCTTGATTTAAAATAGTTCAAACCGATGGATAAATCTACTATGAAGGACACATCCTTAATATAATGAGACATGTTAGGTGACTTAGTTGCCTTAGTTAGAGCATATGCCTTTCATGCAGGAAGGTTGTGGGTTCGATCCCTGCCTGGGGTCGACGTCAGCAACCTGGGCATGTGGTCGAAACGGGTTCCTAACGCCAAATCAAAATGGGTTCAGATCTGAGCCAAGTCTCCTGAGGAGGCGCGTCTGAAGCCTGTCCTGGACGGGGTATCCGGACGTAAAAACATATTATTGTTTTGTGCTGCGCATCCAAAACAACACTTCCTTTGGAATTAATGAAGTCAATCTTGACTGGCCCTCGCCTCAAGAACCGTATTTACCTTAAGATTGTTTATTTTTCATTTTTTTTGTGATTGCGTGCAATATGTCTTTAGCGCTGAACTGATGCAGGGGTCCAGCTGCATTACGACGTGGCAGAATGCAGTGAATTAGTCTGTGTAGCCAAACAAAGCTGAGTCTGTACTCTCAGCCCATAAGGCTCCCTCTGTTCTCACACTTCACCTATAATCAAGCTGTTATTTGATGCATGTACCCTCTCTCTCTCTCTCCCCTCTATACCCTATCATTCCCTCTCCCTCCCCGGCGTCAAGTGTGGGCTTTAAGGCCAGCTAAGGTATGTCTCGCTAAAGTAATCTCAAAGAATGACTGTGTCTGGGATTCAGGTGATATCTATCACTTACTGGCTTAGCAACGAGGAAGACATTACACAGGGATTTTACAGACGGATTATAAGAGACTCCATGTTCTAGAAGTAAAACGGAACATTGTCTTGGCAATGAGAAGAAACCGCACCTGGCCAACTATCTACTAAATCTACCGACTACTAAAAATCACACCCGTGTGAAGTGAGGGGCGCTCTAATCATCATGTGCTTAGCCAACCAAATGATCACAAAAGTAATTCCGGCCAATCACAATTTGCGTCTTCACTTTTCTGTCCTCACTTTTTGTGTCTTCAATGTTTGTGGTTACACAAACACTGAGAGCTGGGCATGGGAGGGGCTAGCGCCCCCTCAAAAATCACACTTGTGGGACTGGGCCGGCTTAGCGGTCCAGGCACCTTGGCTGGTAGTCCAGCGTGACAGTGTGACGCACGTTCGAGTCCCGATCCCGACAAACTTTACTGAGTGTCTCTCTCTCCCCCCGCACCATCTCTCTCCCCGTTTCCTGTCTACCTAATTTAAATCTATCAAAACAATCGTTAAAAAAGGCGAGGGGCGCCCACTGTGTTTATATCGGCCACATGACATTACATGACATGTCATTTAGTGCCCAAAACAAACATTAAAGTCCATAGACTTGGCTGGCAAACAATTTACCTAGTCCCAAGTGCTATAAGCAAACATTAAAAACCCCATAAAGACTTGAGGTAATCATCAAAAGCCATGCAGAAGCTTATAGCGCCTCTCAAAAATAAGCTCTTGTCAGAATACTCCAACATCCATGTGGAAATCTCATCAGTTTTATAGTGTGTGAGTAATGACCCTCACATTGGAAGTCAAGGTCTTTACACACTTGGGACCGTGATGAATAAACACCAAAAATAGCATCAAAACTATTCATACAGATCAGTGGTTTTCTAATCTCTCAAGACACATTTTTATTTGTTACGGAATGGGTTGAATTGCTGGTTCTCAAACATTAAACATTCTTCTGCATTCTGTGTGGATGCAGGCCTAAAATAGACACCGACGTAACATTTGTCAATTCATTGTCAATGGGAATTTAATGTTTGTGTAGGACAAAGCAAGTGCACATACACTAAAGCTGGACATAGCCCCTCAAAAAATATCTACATATTTTTGACACACACACACACACACACACACACACACACACACACAAGTACCTTGAATTCACTTGGCACAATGAGCTTGGGAGTGTCTACTCCCACCAGGGCATCCACACCAACGAACAGGAAAATGGCCAGGATGATTGCAAAGTCACTGATCAGCTTCCTCACCTGGAGGAGAGGGCAGGAATCACTGGGTTTACAATTTAGACATTGAGCAGACACTCTAGAACAGGGTTCCCCAATTCATTTTCCTCAAGGGCCATATTTTGACTACGGTACCAGGCTGGGGGCCGAGTCGGCACGAGGTCTTGCCCTAAAAATAATGATCAGGGCAAGACCCCATTTGAAAAGGACCCCCAGTGACAGTACAGTAAAGAAACTATATGAAGCTAGCATCTGTTAGAATGTTAGGACTGACCAAAAAGGACTACAATGTACAGTGGTAAACGTTCAGCACCAATTCTTTATCCCAATTAGACCCGAGGTCTAAGGTCACTGAGGTCACATCTGTGGCACCTCATAGCTTTTAACCACTTTAACCATTATTTTTAAACTTTAGCTGTTAAATAGTAGATCTTCTATTTTTGAGAAAGCGTGAAAATGTGTCGCAAATCTTTGAATATATGGTATATGTAGGAGGCAAAGCTTAAGTTATTGTATTTGCTGTGCTTTAAGTACCGTATGCTTTGAAGTAATTGATTGCTTGATTCTTTATTGTTGATTGTTTGATAGCATGTCTGTTTGACAGCCCAATTCCTTTGATCCTGCACTTCTGATTGATAGCCCAATTAGTTTGATCTTGCACTTCTTTGAAGTATCTGATGTCTTAATTACCTGTGCTTTAATTGTGCTTAGTTTGAAGTATGTCATGTTTTTCCTAGCTCAATTCATTTGACCTTCCATTTTGTGTCTGACCAATCACACACTCTGCAGTAGTGATTAGGGGCAGTTAGTAACACCTGTAATCTTCTCATTCCAGTTTTGTAGGTGTAGAGTCAAAAGGTTTTGTACCGTGCTCTGTGGGCTCTGTTGCTTTTTGGAATACTCTGTCTTTTTGTGACGTGCTCTGAAGTCTTATAGGATTTCTGACGTGCTCTGTCATACTGTTTTATTTTTGCCCAATTGAAAGTAAAGTTTTTTGTTCAGCTTTATGGACATCTCAGTGTGGATTATTTTCTTTTTGGGAACAACAACAACACCACGCGTACACCATGGGATACACCTTTTAAACATTTCTGCGGATAAAGTATATTCTTTCACATCGAACGTTTTTAACTGAAATAGTTGCTTCTGGGGGGTCCCTGGAGCAACATAATTTCAGATGGGGGTCAGAGGACAAATAGAGATAATTCTGGGGGTCCTTGACATGAAATAGATTTGAGACCCACTGATAGAGATTTCTAGAGATTTCAGAAAACTGTCATGATTTAGAAGACATTCATAGAATCGGTTCTCTTAATGGTTTTAAAACAATAAGTAAACAAAGTGCGTGGAAACAGGCATGAGATGCTGGATGGGGGGGGGGGTACTGTGCGAGATGTCACGTACTGTGGTGGGAAAGAATCTGCTGAACTTGAACTTCTTCAGACACATGGAGCAGGTGTAGGTGCCGAAGAAGAGGATGAAGGACATCAGGGTGATGTCGGGCACGAAGCCACAAGTCTCTCCGAGCAGCTGCCCTCCGTAGTACTCACACTGCGTCCTGTCTAGGGACCCCCAGGTGGTATTCATGGGCTGTGGACGTCACAGTGCAAGTTCATGTTCAATTTTAAGACTGGTTATTATTACCATTTGCACACTGGGATCATATGCCCAAAAAGTTAAATTCCAGGTGGTATTATTATTATAATAGAGGGTATGCGTGTGACACCATCATCATACCTGGAAGTTATGCGGGAACGCCTACTGAGTGGCAAAAAACTACTGTCCGGCCTTGACAGACCATACATCCACACAGAAAAGTCCTATCTGATTGCATTAAATTACTTTAAAACAACATTAAATTCACTTTGTCGATCACTTTGCCACTCGATCTGCCATTCACTTTATGCATGTGCATACCCTCTATTACTACATTTACCACTTAAACCCATTATACTTTATTGACCGAAGGTCAACTTAATTTTTTTCCCTCCAAACCTCTATGCCCATAATAGCTGATCTACGAGCTCACAAAGTGTTGTGAGCTAAATGTTCCCTGTAGAACAGGGGTTCTCAACTCGCGACCCCCTGGGGGTTCGCCAAATTATTTTGGGGGTCCCCCCCCAAAAGAAAAAGAGACGCAGCCAAAGCATTTCTGGGGGTCCCTCCCAGCCAAAAACGTTGAGAACCCCTTCTCTAGAATATAGCCTATAGGCCCGGGATTATAGGGTTCTTGTGGTTAAGCATAACTCTTCCAAATTCCAAAGGGCAGAGGTAAAAAAGAATTGTCTACTACACAATTTGTTTGTGAGATAAGAAAAAAACTAAAAACTCATCCTCAAAGAGATATTATGATTGGGTAACGTGGTCGTACAGTATGACTAATCATGTTACAATGACGTAATTACATTACTCACCATCACCAGCTCGGTGTTATTGCTGATCCAGGAGGAGGCATCATCACTGTACATGTCAGTAGAATTACCTTTTTGTGAGAAGGAAAAATAAATGTTTTTTTTTCTTTAAAAAAATTGCAGAATCACTCTTTTCTTTTATCTATTGCATCATCCCTGGGCCTGCCAACTTACGCATTAATCCATTTTGGGCGGGAACCCCTTTTGGTGTTTTAAGCATTATGTTGTACTTTATCTGTAGATCTGCTATTTATTTTTTTTATCGTGAAAATGTGCCTGAAATCTTTGAATATATTCTTTCAGAGCCTTTATAACTCAAATATTTGCTGGTTGGTCCCTGGAACAGCATATTTTTTCAGATGTGGGTCAGCGGCAAATGACATATATATTTGTTGTCCTCGACATGAATATGTTTGGGCACCACGGACATATAGAAACATGAGGTTTTACAGAAAACTTTATTTATTTTTTTAATTTCGACGTCAGGTCTAAACGGGTTAAAACAGAGGCTTACTGTAAATGGCGGTTGAGAAAGTAAACAGTGGTATCTACTGTACAAGCCAATAAATCTGTTATCTACAGTGAAAGTACAAACGGTGGCAGAGATTGGGTGACATTTGAAATGGGGGGGGGGGGGGGGGGGGGGGGGGGGGGTGTTATCGTGATACAGTCTGCATAGCTTTAAATCAAGGAAGTATGTCACGACTCCATTTCGTCTCAATTTCTTGGAGCATTCTTCCCGGGTGGGTGCACAGATCGCCCGGTCAGGAAACTAACTGTTCAAAAACATCTCTTAAGAAGAGAGTACCAGCACTCTGTCCACTTTATTATTATTTGTTAATTGGCATGGTATGTTGCGGAGCAGACAGCACAACATACGCGTGTCGGCGTGTAGCCTTCGTGTATAGTATATCTAACATTTAATTCATAATAGCTTACACTAGCGCCATCTGTGACCTCAGCATTCACTGTCTATACTGTGGACTTGGTCACAGGTGGAGTTGTGGTGAATAAGGGTATTTCTTTGAGTGGTGCAGCTACTGTACGTCTGTCCCTGGGTCTGTCTGTCCAAGCACGGAAATAGCGTTATAGCGTCTGTTCACCAGCAAGTGTCACTGTTGCACAGCCTAACACACAGGCCAGGAGGAGGGCTTGTACAGTACAGTACAGTACAGTACAGTACAGTACAGTACAGTACAGTACAGTACAGTACAGTACAGTACAGTACAGTACAGTACAGTTGTTTCTACAGGTGTCTCATGTCTGTAGTAAAAATCGAGGTGGTACAAATTTTTATACTTTCAACCAAACACAATATGTTGTACTTTTACTCCACTACCATTAGATGAAAACTTCAGTTACTTTGTAGATGTACGTGGATCACAGACGTACGGTACAGTAGTAAGTACACACAGAGACGTGGTGCATTACAGACGTACGGTACAGTACAGTACACAGAGACGTTGGTGCATTCATAGATAAGATGACCACAGCGCCCCCTACCGTCGTCCACAGCCGGGGCCACGCAGCGGCAGTCGTACAGCGTGACCAGGTTGGGGTCGTGTGTTGATGGGGTTGTGGTGGGCCAGCTTCAGCATCTTCTTGAAGGCGTCGTAGATGAAGATGAAGCTGATGAGCGCCGAGAAGCCCTCCTCCGTGAAGCGCGTGAAGTACTGCACCAGGAAGCTGGCGTCCGTGGCCACCAGCAGCAGGCAGAACACCCCCGACCATATGCCGATCCACAGGCGGAACTCCAGGTAGTCGAAGCCGTTGTCTCTGTGGAGGAGCGTGCAGATCATACGAGGAGTTAAAAAAACATTTAGACCCGGCGAGGACACATCTGTGTCGCCTCGTATAGCTTTTTAACACATGTAGGCCTGACGTCGAAATAAAATTAAAAATGTCTTCTGAAAGAATATATATTCAAAGATTTGTGCCACATTTTCACGATTTTTCAAAAATAGCAGACCTACAAGCTCGTAGAGCTTGTAGATCTGCTATTTTTCAATAGCTAAATTATAACATAATGTATGTAACCACCAAAAGGGGTTCCTGCTCAAAATGGGTTAACCACTTTAACCATTATTGTACGCTTTAGCTGTCGAAAAATAGCAGATCTACAAGCTCGTAGCGCGGCACTCGGTGCCGTGCTATGAGTTTGTAGATCTGCTATTTTTTGAAAAAGTCATTGTGAAAATGTGTCGCAAATCTTTGAATATTCTTTTGCAGCGAACGGTTTTAACTAAAAAAAATCTTTGCTTCCTGGAACAAAATATTTCCAGATGGGCGTCCGCAGCCAAATACATATTCTGGGGGTCCTTGACATAGAAAGATTTGAGAACCACTGACATGGAAAGATATATACGTTTTTCAGAAAACTGACAGGATTTAGAAGACATTTTGTAGAATAGACCTCAGATCTACAAGCTCACAACGTGACGTGATGATGTGTATTGTGAACTTGTGGATAGGCTATTTATTACATTTAAATTAATATTAGTATATTACCATAAACACATAGATCACAAACACGAGGGAACCATAATCATGGATAAGCATCCATTAAATAATATGGTTATAAGCTTTTAACTAACTAGTATCACTATCAGATAAGCGTACACACCTTTTTTCACTTTACAATTTTAATGACAATTTTTGGCAGAGAACATTTATACTTTATCTTATTTTATAGGGCTTAAGGGGTAGTCTTTTAATACCATCCTATAATGCTTATTCGAACAAAGGCACATCTTTTCCATTTAGTCTCACTCCTGTTTGACCTAGATTCTGTGGCGACCTGGAAGCCCCGAGGAGGCCAGTTTACAGGTTTGTGCAAGGTAACGGAAATAAATGTTGTTTACGTTGTGGCTCTGAAGAATTCCAGTGACAAGATGCCAACGATGAATCCTAAACATGGCAGCGTGTTTCAGCCTCAGAGCTCGTGTGAGCCACAGAACGGGTTATTTTTACACACCTCAGCTATAAACAGGCAGCTCACATTAACAGGATGATGAAGAAATAATATACTGTCTGGAGCACAACGTTGGTTTGAGGGGCGCTAGCTCCTCCCATGTCCAGCTTTGAGGGTTTGTGTAAACACAAACATTGTCCTAACAAAAACATTGAATGCAATTGACAATGAATGGCCAGTTTTGAGTATTCGTGCAAACACAAACATTTGAATGCCATTGACAATGAATGGCCAGTTATGAGTATTTGTGCAAACACAAACATTTGAATGCCATTGACAATGAATGGCCAATTTTGAGTGCTTGTGTAAAACACAAACATTGAAGACAAAAGTGAGGACGCAAATTGTGATTGGCCGGAATGAGATGATGTATGATGATAAGAGCGCCCCTCACTTTACACAGGTGTGATTTTCTTTCCTTCTAATTGCAGGTGTACTGTATGTTTCAATTGTTAACATCTTCAGAATCAAAGACTCCTCGTCTGATGAATGTAAACAATTGAAACTTTACTCTGCCCCTTTAATAATATATATACATTTTAAGCTTTAAGCACTTTAAGCATCCAGATGTAGAGGGAAAAAGGACGGGCGTATAGAATCCGGTCAGCTCAGTATTTAAGTCAGAGTTAACTGCTTGGCCTGGGCCATGGCTCAGCGGTCCAGGCACCTTGGCTGGTAATCCAGTCTGGCAGTGTGCCGCGGGTTCGACTCCCGATCCCGACGGCCTTTACTGCATGTCACCCCCCCCCATCTCTCTCCCCATTTCCTGTCAGCCTACTGTCTGTCCCTCCATAAAAATATATAAAATAAAGGCGAAAGCCACAAAAAAAAAAAGTTAACTGCTCATCACCAGTGTTGCCAAGTCCGACTTTAGGCTTGTTCTTTCTGTAAAGTCGATAGTTTGGGGTTTTTTGGGGGGTGAGGGGGGTGTAGTTGCTTATTTGGGCTTGCTTCCTAATGTTGTATGAACCAGTGGTTCTCAAATGTTTTCAGGTCAAGAAGCCCCAAATGTATTTGTCCACAAACCCCCATGTGAAACGTCTTTATGCCAGGGATCTCCATAAAAGATATGCGTTGTTAAAATTATCAAATATTTTCAAACTATTATCACGTAGCAAAAGTAGTTTCATATGGGCTTGTTTTCATAATTATATTCGACCATTGGCTTCTCTTGCAAAAATCTGACGACATCTCTCTGCCCATCATGTGCTCCAGAACAATATTGCATCATGTTTGGAATGATTATGCGGTATGCATCTTTCAATACAGTAGCTTAACCCATTTTGGGCGGGAACCCCTTTTGGTGTTTTAAACATTATGTTATACTTTATCTAAAAAAAGAGCAGATCTACAAGCTCATAGCTCATAAGCTAATTTTTTTAATCGTCAAAATGTGGCGCAAATCTTTGAATATATTCTTTCAGAGCGAACGTTTTTCACTCAAATCTTTGCTTCTGGGGGGGGTCCCTGGAACAGCATATTTTTAGATGGGGGGGGGGGGGGGTCGGCGGCCAATTACATATACTTTTTGAGGTCCTTGACATGAAATATTGATCACCACTGATATAGAAACCTAGGTATTTCAGAAGACTGTCAGGATTTAGAAGACATACATTTCGAAGTCAGGCTTAAATGGGTTAAGTTGTAGCCTCCGCAGCTACTGCACGCCACAGTGTTTACTATGGAAACACTGGGAGGACATGCAAGCCTGGACAGACTTCATGCACAGTGTGAAATTAAATGAAAGTGAATTATTTATAATGGAACATAACCACCAGCTCAGTGGGAGGTAATTTTAGAAGACTGTCGGTCCTCCTGCTCCACACGGTGGCGAGGAGAGATGAAAGACAAAAGATTGGAAGGCCAGGGTAATCTCCATTTGACGCCTTGAAAATAACATTTCAGTGACGTTCAATATTATGCATTAGGTTGATTATACACATCATATACAGTAATGCTAGTGTTAATGATGGCGCTTGCATGCTTTGAACGCCACTCAGGCCTAATAGTTGTTTCCCCCACAACAGTTCCTGGTTGCATGTATGGCTCTGTGCAAGCCTGAAATGCAGACAGAGTGCAGCAGAGTAAAAAGAAAGATAATTGGTGCTAAAACAGGATGAAAACAACAGACATTTATGCCATGTACACTACAGTCTGTTATGAAGAAATCACAATAAAGAATACAGTGTATATATAGGTATCAAACAGATTTCACATGGGTTACTTGTTGTGTCATGGAGCAATATTGTATGATAACTAATTTACGGTTGAAACGTGTTGGCATTTCTGTAGAATACATTTTATTTTACACTTTACTCACACTCGGATCTCCTACTTCAAGTCTACATTCCTGCTGATCCTAGAAGCACCTTCAATACACCTCTATCCCTCTACATTTCCATCCCCTGTGATGAGGCCCCGGTTGGCCTCTGTTTTTCGTCATTTGTGTTATTTGAATAGCTATCGTGTGATCGTTTTGAGTTATATGACCAGAGAGAGCCAAAAGGAATAATAACAACAGACGGACTCACTTGCTGAAGGTGAACAACAGCCGTTCAAACACGAGGACGGGACCGGTACTGCTGAGGATGGTGAGTGGTTGCCCGGCCAGCAGGCAAAACACACCGCCAGTTAGGGCTGTACCCAGGAAACTCTCCAACACTCCCTGGAAACAAACACACCGCCAGTTAGCGCTGTACCCAGGAAACTCTCCAACACTCCCTGGAAACAAACACACCGCCAGTTAGCGCTGTACCCAGGAAACTCTCCAACACTCCCTGGAAACAAACACACCGCCAGTTAGCGCTGTACCCAGGAAACTCTCCAACACTCCCTGGAAACAAACACACCGCCAGTTAGCGCTGTACCCAGGAAACTCTCCAACACTCCCTGGAACACAGCAGCACAAACAGTCTAGTTAACACTAGTCGCAAGTTCTTGTTAATCCTTTTAATCGGTTAAGTATTTATAAAACTTGGGGGCACGGTGGCACAGTCTGTAGTGCTGTCGCCACACAGCTAGAAGGTCCTGGGTTCGATTCCCGCTGGGGACGCTATGGGCACTGCCACGCTGGAGGCGTGTTCTCTCCTCTGCGTCATCAGTGCCCATACCCGAGGCGGGGTTGGCGAAAGGGCCTTTCTGTGTGGAGTTTGCATGTTCTCATCATGTCCCCTAGGGTAGGTAGCCTCACAAAAAACATGCAGTAATCCAGGTCTCTAAACTACCTCCCCCTGACCACCTGGGGCGCCTGATGGAGGGGAAAGGAATTGGTCAGAATAACGTGTTCCTTCCACACGCTACGTCCGGCCGGGGAAACTCCCCCCTGTCAGGTGAAAAGAAGCAGCTTGGACTCCTCATGCATAGAAGAAAGGATGAGGTCAGTCTGCTGCCCCCCAGGTTGGCAGAGGACGTGTAGCACCCAGGATTACATTAGATCATTGATACTGGGTGAAAAAAAGGGTTACAAAATCGTAAAAAAAAAAAAAAGGTATTTATAAATCTCACAGACAGGGCACAGTTAAACACTTTCACTGTTTTTTATGCAAAAAAAAAAAAAGCTTGTTTATAGGTTTAGCATCTTAATGTTTCTTCTGCTGCAAGACCTGCGACACTGCAGAATGTGCATGCTGCATGTGTGTGTTAGTAAATGCATTTTATGAAACCTGTTCACGATGACATGCGCTGTGGCCTAAATGGTCCGGAGAAACAGTGGTGTCGGGTTACGGTACATAAGAATGTTCTATAGTTCTAGAGTATAAGGTAACATAGTTTGGAGAGGTTCAGAGTAGAACAAACCATGTGCAACCCAGATTCGGCACAAACAAAGAGACTAAATTAATTGCACTTTTTGTGCAATCCTGATGATTTCTGTACTGCTCTTCTATGAATTGTATCATGAATATATATAAAAATAAATCAAATCAATGCCTCGACTCCTTTAAAACCGCTCTCAAAAGGGCACCTATACGGACGGCTGCATGGGATTCGAAACTGGCCCCCGTAAAATCTGAATTGAACTTTCAATCAAATCAATCAATCAATCCACCCGCCCTGCAGTGGGTGGGTTCATCCTAACTAAGTGTATCTCTAATATCCCAGAAAAAGCAGCAGTGTGCGACGCATGAGGAGGACAATGTGCTGCAGGAGCTCCCAGCCATGGATTTACACCAGAGCTGTAAATAACCACAGATCCCCGGCTTATGAAGTCACCAGTAGCCTTGTCATCATGCCCCCCCCCCCCCCCCCCCCCCCGACCTCCCGTCATCATCCCTCCTTAGCACCCTGTCACAGCATGTGTGTATGTGTACGTGTGTTGCGTGTGTGTGCGTGTGTGTGTGATGCTTAATTCATAAGAACTGCGGCGGGATTCCCCCCCTGGCTTGCACTGGGATGACCTTCTCCCAGAAGCCTCCGGGGCAGCTTAGCTCAGGTTTAAGAATGTTTCAAAAGCACAGCACACTGAACTCCCCCCCCAGTTTGTGTGTCTGTGTTCTGTAATCCTCCTGTAGGAATAATAATAGCAGCGGCCGTATATATAAACAACAGTCAAAGACAGGCTCGTCCTGAACGGCCGGCCCGACAGCTCCGGGATGTGTTTGGAGGGGAAGCAGTCTTTTTTAGCTGAATAAGCAGATGTGTTATCGTAGAGTGAGAGAAACTAAAAATAAAAATGGAATTTAACCACTCGAGGCCGGGCTTTTTCAGACGGGGAAGGGAAGTGATTGACGCGCCGCCACCACCGCCGCCGCCTAGTAATTCTTTTTTAATGAGAGGCGAGCCTAGTCGGGACTGGGTGCAGACAATCTGAAGGGGCGGAGCAGGAAAAGCGGGCGCGAGGGGTTCATTTCTCGCGCGCACACACACAATCACACTCTCTTACACACACACACACACACACACAGGTGTTACCGATGATAAAGGCTCCGTTTCATTTAGTGCAGTGGTTCTCAATTTTGTTCTTTTTTTCAAGGACGCCCATAACTCTGAGTGTATAAATGGAACCAAATGGACCCTCAGAGTTACACACACGTACGGTACGAGGCCATGGAACCCACTCAAGGACCCCCTGGTGTAGCAGAGTGTTTCCAGTCATTCCAACGCGCACAATAGAGTGCCGCAGTCCCTCCCCCTTTCAGAAAAACGAGTGGCCCAGGAAATGAAAACCCAATGCATTCTCCCATCGGTACTTCTAATATAATTTATTTAAAGACGGTTACGCCGCGGACAAAGCCAACTCGGATCGTGACAAATCATGACAATGAACACAATGTTTTGGGCCGATCAAATAATTTATAAGACGAAAAACAAAACAAATAGTGTTGTCTCCCGACTTTCTTTTCTTCTTTCTAATGATTCCTGACTCTGTTTGACCAGAATGGAACAGCTAGCCTTCGTTAGTATCATCGGTAACACCTGTGAAGGAAGTAGGGGTCCCAAGTTCTTTCCAAAATGGCGTGTGTGCATAGAGCCCATTATCTGTCTGAGTGCAGTGCGACCCCACTGATCCAATGTATCCTATAAATAGAAATCATCTAGATGCATAATAAGCTTGTTGCTTAGCAGAAATGGAAATTTTAAAATAAAAATGTAAATATTTTAAAATATATTTTCGTGAGCGGCAATGTCAGCTTCCTTACTCTGGATTTTGTGGGGTTGTAGTTCCAGACTCTATACATACACTAGCATTTGTAGTTCCAGGCTCTATAAATACAGTACACTAGCATTTGTAGTTCCAGACTCTATACATACACTAGCATTTGTAGTTCCAGGCTCTATACATAACAGTACACTAGCATTTGTAGTTCCAGACTCTATACATACACTAGCATTTGTAGTTCCAGACTCTATACATACAGTACACTAGCATTTGTAGTTCCAGAATCTATACATATACACTAGCATTCGGAGATTGTGGAATAGTTTCTGGCTATGAGAGACTAGATAAGCCCTGAAAGGACCTCCAAATGTAGGCATTTAGCAGACGCTCTTAATCCAGAGTGACACAAAGGGGTAATGCATCATAACTAGTAAACCAAGAACTGGACCGGTGCTACACCAGAATGTTACGTGTGGTACTGAACATCAGCCAGGACGAGCACACCACCAACAAGCGTCTGTACGGGGCATTACCAAGTGTATCAGAGAACATAGCAGTAAGGAGGATGAGACTATAGCATGGCCACTGTACGGGGCATTACCAAGTGTAACAGAGAAGATAGCAGTAAGGAGGATGAGACTATAGCATGGCCACTGTACGGGGCATTACCAAGTGTATCAGAGAACATAGCAGTAAGGAGGATGAGACTATAGCATGGCCACTGCTACCGACACCAAGAACTGGACAAAAAGCTTGTACTGTGGGAACCAACACACGTGCATCGATGGAGAGGACGTCCCACACCTATACCTACGTGGACGTACTAAAGAAAGATGCTGGTGCAGAAAGCACAAATGAGCTGGCCAGATGTATGGAGAACCGAGACGACTGGAGACGCCGATGGAGGGCTGGTCTGAGGACGACGTAGAGAGAGAGAGACGAACCTATCATCATCAACTGTAAAATATCCATACATTGAAACTACTGGTATCCTCCTACTGCGCACAACATGCCATATCTTCTAAATTACATAGTTTAGCCTTTGCACACGGAGGACCTTTTAAGCCTTACGTTATACTTACCAAGACAAAAATCTGACAATGTGCCATGATGAAATTGATGCTGAAATAACACAGGCTAACAAGCATGTCCGCACTCGCATCGCATCGGAAGTCAAACAATGGGTTCGATTTCAAGTTTACACAGGCCCATTTGTTCCTCATTAAAATGTAGACTTGGTTTGGGGGTTTACTTGGCCACATTTACTTATTAACCAACAGTACTGATTTGTAGTGCTGTACTTCTATGCCCGTTTGCCTACGCAAGGCAACACATTACGAGAGTGATACTCTCCAGCTTTGACCTCTCATTAAACCACAGCAAGATTTCACCATTAATTAAACGAATGAAAACAACTGCATCTGCTGCATAGTGATGAGATGCGTTTACACCTGCATTTGCATCCCTCGACCTTGCATGTCCAAAACGTTTCTTCTTTTCACCCAAAAAGACCTGAGGCCGAGGCTACAAATAAATTTAAATAAATTAAAATATCTGAGCGTCTAAATGGGCTATTTTCACGACTTTTGTGTGACACTCTTGTATAATGATAAATTAATTTACAAAAAGACAGTACAAAGTTCAAATATGGAAATACGTGGTTTCTGCCCAAAGGCCTCGATGAGGACATGACATTAGTGACTGGTTCAGGTTACTACATACTGTATGCGTTTGTCCTTTCAAATATAAAACCATTCCAGCAATTGAAACAGGCCTATAGTATAGTACATAAAGTTGTTTTGACGTTTTAAACTTGTATTATACGTAGATTGTTTTGTATTATTGATAACACAATGGGTGGCGTGTGTCACAGCAACACTTGACTGCACATAGACAAATAAACCTCTTGAAGCTTGAATAATTATGTGACACCTCTCCAACTTCATAACTATCTTCATAAAGAATACCTCTAATTGTATGTTTTCCAGTGAAAAGAACAACATCACTGTTGCCAGGGCTGGGTCTGGCTCAGGCTTTAGAAGCACCTATAACAACAAAGCTTCAATGTCAAAGAGAAATCCTTTGTTTTTGTCAACTACTGTACATCACCAGTGTGGATGAGCTTTGTTTTACATACAGATCAACCATCTGTCCCCATGGGTGCAGATCATTGTTTTTACTAGACAACATTACTGAAGCAACACTACATTCCAAAATGATACGTACATTTCAACAATCTACAATCTACCTATAGTTTGTGGAGGTATAACAGGGAAACGATCAAAATAACACTTATTTTTGTGTAGCCTAATGCAGCTTAACAATAATGTAACTCTTGAGTGTGTAAAATGATTTTACACCATCAAGGGCTAAAGATCTAAGAGTTAAGATCTAAGAGTTAGAGATCTAATAAGGGTCCATATGGTTACCAACTCTCCATCATTTATCTGGGGACCACTTGGACCACTGGAAAATCACTGCTGCAAGTGGTTCAATATCAGTCTAAACTGAAGAGTCTCACCTGCATGTTTTCCGTGGCGTCTCCTAGAAGGCCACCGAACGTGATGGCGTTGGTGACGGTGCCAAGGTAGATGAACAGGATGGCCGACAGAGACTGGATGTGCAGACCATCGGTGAAGTCACTGACGAAGAACGGCAGCTTCCTCTTGATGTCCAGGACGAGGCCTCCACAAAACCTTCAGCAGCACACAATCACAGACATTACCTCTCATGGTAAATACTAGGGATGTCCCGATACACTTCTTTCGTTTCCGATCCAATCCCGATACCACAATTTCTGTGATAGCCGATACAGATACCAGAGAATAATATTCATAATACAAAAAGAAAAAATGTCTTATTTTGAAGTCCACCGACCGGGAATAGTGTTTATAGCCATCTAGCTATATATCTCTTGTTGTGTTTATACCAGACCTCTCCTCACTCAAATGTACACTTGCAGTTTGGGCAACTCGAAAGCAAACTCCAGATGCCCCAACATTTTATTCACCTGTCAACCCCTTACCCCTGTGTCAGATCGGTGGTTAGACTGGCATATTTGCCAATACCGATATGACCAAATAAGGGCCGATCCGATACTTTTCCGATACCAATACAGTATCGGGACATCTCTAGTAAATACCGTAGCTTGCGCAGGGACGGATTTGGGGAGCTTACTACTGGATTACTACTTCCGTTTTCCCTGCTTGCTGATGTTAGCGTTAGCTCACGCCATCTTTCTCGAGAAAGGTTTATATTTCAATCAGGAAGGAGGAGGAAGTGATTCTTACCGCCTGGTGAACTGAAGCTCCTCCCCCACCGCGTGACCTCCCCCTCCCCCCTGCCCCCCGTCGTGGTGGGCGTCGCCGTTCATCTGAGGAGGCTCCGACCCGGCATACATGTGCTGTTTCCTGAAAAACACAAACACAGACACAAACCCATTTAGACCCGAGGACGATTTTTTTAATTATTTTTGAGGAAAATATGTTGTTCCAGGGACAAAGATTCCAGAAGCAAAGATTTGAGTTAAAAACGTTCGCTCTGAAAGAATACATATTCAAAGATTTGCGCCACATTCATGCGCCACACAGATCTACAAGCTCGTAGCGCTGCACTCGGTGCCACGCTATGAGCTTGTAGATCTGCTATTTTTCAATAGCTAAAAAGTATAATGTGTTAAAAAAACACCAAAAGGGGTTTCCGCCCAGAACGGGTTAGGTGGCAAAAAGTCAAACATAGTTTCAAGTGACACGAGTTACAGTATACAGTCACGTTAGTTATCGTGACACGAGTTACAGTATACAGTCACGTTAGTTATCGTGACACGAGTTACAGTATACAGTCACGTTAGTTATCGTGACACGAGTTACAGTATACAGTCACGTTAGTTATCGTGACACGAGTTACAGTATACAGTCACGTTAGTTATCGTGACACGAGTTACAGTATACAGTGACGTTAGTTATCGTGACACGGGGACTGTCCAGATGGTCCGGTACCTCTTGTCAGAGGACGGGAGGGTCTTGGGCGGCTCTATCCTGATGTCAGGGTCCCACTCCCCCGGAGGAAGGACGATCACCTCGTCCAGGAACTCCTCGATGCCCGCCAGGAGGTCCTCCTTATCTTTGGCTTTGTACGCAATGTCATGGAACACCTGTATACGACGCACACAGAACCACGCCGTGCCGTTATTACAATGTCATGGAACACCTGTATACGACGCACACAGAACCACGCCGTGCCGTTATTACAATGTCATGGAACACCTGTATACGACGCACACAGAACCACGCCGTGCCGTTATTACAATGTCATGGAACACCTGTATACGACGCACACAGAACCACGCCGTGCCGTTATTACAATGTCATGGAACACCTGTACGACGCACACAGAACCACGCGGTGCCGTTATTACAGACGGAAATTAAAAAATTAAAAAACGCGTTAAAAATAAGAATACTGAAGTATCTTAAGTGGTTGAAGCTCTCTTCAATGTCACATGACATTCTATCTACACCCTGCAGTGGACTCACGCAATTGTCTCATTATTAACAAAACACATATACAGCATTGTAACAAAACGTTAATTAACGTTACAATTTATATTTCTGTTTGGCTTCGTAATCACAAGTTGCACAGGGTAGTTATGACAAATAACATTTAATCGAAAATGTTCTTTCCAAAAAAATTCGACAACCTTACAACATTTTTCAACATTGACACTTGAGTATTACTGACGAAAAACAGTTTAAGTCCAAATGGTATTCTGACCCCTCCACGGAAAGGCCTCGTTGTCCTGACCCCTTATTCATAATTTATACATCATCATCATACTATAATTCTGACAATGTCTGTCTGAATGAGTCTGTGTGTCAGAAACACTTCCGTAGCTCCTCACTGCCTGCACCGATCGCTCCCACTTTTCACACAGGCATTGACTAATAATAATATGGAGGTCTTAACGAAGCCCTTTTTCCTATTTAACAAATTATAAAAGAATAATGAATTTATTAGTGAATTAAAAATGCGAAAACGCATCCAGGGTGCAGTACCCCCCTGCGGCCACAGGGCGCAGTACCCCCCACGGCCACAAGGCGGCAAGTATTTCACAACGGGTAAGGGCTAGTTATGGATAATTAGTGTGGACTTAAACAGTTTTTCGTCTGTAGTACTCAATTATGCAAAAAGAAAATGCTATTATCTAAAAAAAATAGTGTCATGTACTGTACTGTAATGTACTGTACTGTACCTCATCCGACATCAGGGTGGCCATCGCTCGTCCAATCTCATGATAGGACTTGGCTTTACCTTTTGGTCCCAGCAGTATAAACAGAAATCTACAACAAAAATAAAGGGGAAAAGAAACGCATAAGAATTAACCCCAACTTCAGGGATATTTTTATCAGCTGATGAATCACATCAATTTGTCACTTCAGTTGACCACATATCGTTGCTGCTGGATGGAACACCGTGGGCAAAATGGCCAATCTACAAGCTCACAAGGTGTCGCATCGCAACGCATTGTGAGCTTGTAGATCGGCTATTTCGGCTGCTTTTGTGTGACACTGTAGTATGAGTAAGTAGTAGGGCATTTGTTGATGCAAAAGGTTGAATTATGGAGGTTTTGGCAACGATATTCACATGGCAGCCAACAGCAATGAATATGCGATCTGCATGCTCACACTCGCAGCACATGCAACAAACGGTGAGCTTGTAGATCGGCTATTTTTGCTACTTTTACGTAGATTTGCCTGCCAGTGTGAATGGGGCCATGTGTTCTTGGTGTGTATTAATTGATCAACAACTAGTGTTAACGAGGAGTGGTTTTTCACCTGGTGGGCACAGGGACCTCAGTCAGAGCTCCCAGCATGACGGCCTGGTGGAGACGGACGAACGCCACGAACGGAGTCTCCAGGAAGTCCACCTCTCCCACCAGCACGTTGGAGGCCTCCGCGTCGCGGGGCAACTTCTTCATGAACTTGTTCTTCAGCTTTATGGCGACACAGAAACAGTGTTGACATACATTTTCAAAAACCCCTGGCGGTCCCCCAGGGACCTCTTTGAGAACCACGTCTGCTATAGTGCACTGTACTGTAAGCGCCAACCTGTACCAACAACCTGTATGATCAACGAGGCCTGACACTGTAAATAGTACAGTAAAAGGATATATAATAAACTTAAAAATGGTAAAAGACTGAATATACTGACGATTTCGTCAACAAATAACTAGACAAAAATGTTAGGAAGGGACTAGTGGACAAGATATTCAGTATAAGTAATTTTACACTTTGTTGCATGTCATTACGACAGCGTCAAGGCCCGCCAAAATACATTTAATTCGACGAAATCAACTGTAGATTTTGTCGACTAAAATCTCATGATATTTAGTCGACTAAAACTAGACTAACACTAAAACATTCCAGGTGACTAAAATGTGACTGAAACTAAATTAAAACTATCCAAGAGACTATGACTAAAACTGAAATTTGCTGCCAAAAACAACACTGCAGTAAACAGTGACACACACACACACACACACACACACACACACACACACACACACACACACACACACACACACACACACACACACACACACACACACACACACACACACACACACACACACACACACACACACACACACACACACACACACACACACACAGTGTAGCCGATACCAGGGTTCGTAGAGATGGTTAACTAAGGCCTTGGAGGTGCATCAAAGGCCAGGTCATTTTGACAAATATCCAACGTCATCATTATCTATTAGCGTCAGGGTAATTCCTGTGTTTTCCATTAACTCAACGACCAAACGAATGAACGGCCTGCCCGATGAGGAATACCTGCGTGCCTCGCGATGCCTTATCTTTGCACGGTATGTCTGTGGGCCAAAAGCAGCTCATTAAATACACCTACTGTACTAATGAGCTAGTGCTGATCAGAGCCTCAGAGTACATCTACAGAGATATTAAACCTGCATGGGTGGATGAGACCAACCCACAGAATATAGAGAAGGGAGTTTGATGACTCCTGCTGAAGTTTAAAGGGACACTTCATCCCTTTTGCAACCACCAGATCTTATTTTAATGATGTTTGGGAGACAAGAAACACTTTCCTTTTTTAGATATTTCACTATTTCAAAGTGTCCATGATGTCATGGACACTGGGCTCACTTCCTTCTCTGGACTACAATTCCCATAATGCTTTGGTCCACTGCTCCTCCTTATGGATAGGGAGAGGGCAAACATGTAGTCCATGGACACTTGGAAATACTGAAATACATATTACCCACATAAAAACCCCAGGAAAGTCTCCCAAACGTCTGGTTGCAAAAGGGGTGAACCAGTTCACAGTTCTTCAATATTATCTTCGTAAAAAGGGTCTTCTGTCTGTTAGAAAAGTACTGTATTTGAAGGCCATAGTAAAAGATAGTTATTCTCCCGTCTTTCCACAAGATGACAGAAAATGCTCAATAGTGGGCTCAATAAGAACCCGGCTCGATAAGCCTGATCCATGAGGTGCTCGTTATCAATACAAACTAACGAGCTCCATGCCTAGTTAAGAGAGGGTGATCCACACATTTATCTCCTCGAGGCTTGATTAACTGCCTGTGTGACGTCGACCAGTCAGAGGCTTGATTAAATGTCTGTGTAGACGTCGACCAGTCAGAGGCTTGATTAAATGCCTGTGTGACGTCGACCAGTCAGAGGCTTGATTAAATGCCTGTGTGACGTCGACCAGTCAGAGGCTTGATTAAATGCCTGTGTAGACGTCGACCAGTCAGAGGCTTGATTAAATGCCTGTGTAGACGTCGACCAGTCAGAGGCTTGATTAACTGCCTGTGTGACGTCGACCAGTCAGAGGCTTGATTAAATGCCTGTGTAGACGTCGACCAGTCAGAGGCTTGATTAAATGCCTGTGTAGACGTCGACCAGTCAGAGGCTTGATTAACTGCCTGTGTGACGTCGACCAGTCAGAGGCTTGATTAACTGCCTGTGTGACGTCGACCAGTCAGAGGCTTGATTAACTGCCTGTGTGACGTCGACCAGTCAGAGGCTTGATTAACTGCCTGTGTGACGTCGACCAGTCAGAGGCTTGATTAAATGCCTGTGTGACGTCGACCAGTCAGAGGCTTGATTAAATGTCTGTGTGACGTCGACCAGTCAGAGGCTTGATTAAATGTCTGTGTAGACGTCGACCAGTCAGAGGCTTGATTAAATGCCTGTGTAGACGTCGACCAGTCAGAGGCTTGATTAACTGCCTGTGTGACGTCGACCAGTCAGAGGCTTGATTAACTGCCTGTGTGACGTCGACCAGTCAGAGGCTTGATTAACTGCCTGTGTGACGTCGACCAGTCAGAGGCTTGATTAACTGCCTGTGTGACGTCGACCAGTCAGAGGCTTGATTAAATGCCTGTGTGACGTCGACCAGTCAGAGGCTTGATTAAATGTCTGTGTGACGTCGACCAGTCAGAGGCTTGATTAAATGTCTGTGTAAACGTCGACCAGTCAGAGGCTTGATTAAATGCCTGTGTAGACGTCGACCAGTCAGAGGCTTGATTAACTGCCTGTGTGACGTCGACCAGTCAGAGGCTTGATTAAATGCCTGTGTAGACGTCGACCAGTCAGAGGCTTGATTAAATGCCTGTGTGACGTCGACCAGTCAGAGGCTTGATTAAATGTCTGTGTGACGTCGACCAGTCAGAGGCTTGATTAAATGCCTGTGTGACGTCGACCAGTCAGAGGCTTGATTAAATGTCTGTGTGACGTCGACCAGTCAGAGGCTTGATTAAATGTCTGTGTGACGTCGACCAGTCAGAGGCTTGATTAAATGCCTGTGTGACGTCGACCAGTCAGAGGCTTGATTAAATGTCTGTGTGACGTCGACCAGTCAGAGGCTTGATTAAATGCCTGTGTGACGTCGACCAGTCAGAGGCTTGATTAAATGTCTGTGTAGACGTCGACCAGTCAGAGGCTTGATTAACTGCCTGTGTGTAGACGTCGACCAGTCAGAGCGTAGCGTAGGCGCCTGCAGAATGCTGCCATGCTCGCCTCCTCACTGGCAAGAGGGAAAAAAGGACCATTGACCCTTCAGTTCCTAGTAATTACAGACTCTTATCCAAACGTCCTTTTCTCTCCAACATTTTAGAGAAGTAAGCCTTGCCACACGGCCTATAAGGCAGGAGTCTATCTCCTATGTCTGTACACAGCCTACAAGGCCAGGAGTCTATCTCCTGTGTCTGTACACAGCCTATAAGGCCAGGAGTCTATCTCCTGTGTCTGTACACAGCCTATAAGGCCAGGAGTCTATCTCCTGTGTTCGTACACAGCCTATAAGGCCAGGAGACACTCCTGTGTCTGTAGGGGCGAAGCGGCTTGAAGTACAGTACATCCCTGAAGCACAGCTTCCCACTCTGGGGAGTTGTTCCCTTTCTGTTGCTCCTGGACTGAAGCACAGCTTCTGACACAATAGAATAGAACAGTGGTTCCCAAAGTGGGGTCAGGGGATCCCCAGCTAAATGATAGTTAGGAACCAAATGGACCCTAATGGGTCTGTAACTCTGAGAGTGTACAACTGGAATCAAATGTACTCTCTCAAGAGTTAAATTAACATTGATTTTACAATATAAATAGGGGTCAAAGAGATAGAAATGCCATTAAGTGGGGGTTCCGTAGACTAATGCATGTCAAACTGAGGGTCCTTGAAATTAAACAGTTTGAGAATCACTGCTAGAGCCTTCTCTCATGGGGGTCCTTGGTCCTTGGTGGTTTGCGGTGTAATTAGTGTCAATTTGGGGGTTCCTTCTTTGACATGAAAAAGTTTAGGAACCACTGGAATGGAACACCGTTTGTCCGTTTCCCAAACAGTGTGTCAGGAGTCAGGAGGACCCATGTTTGGGTCGCAGGCCAATTCTTAAATGGTTCAGGAGTAAATATCCCTTTTTAAAAACCTTAAACTAAATTGTGTTAATTCATCAATTAAAAGCAATTTAAACATTTATTGAATACAAAAAAAAATAGTTTCCATAAATAAATAAATGTTTAATAAGTGGTGAAAATAGCAGATCGACAAGATCGCGACATGCTTGTATATCTGCTATTTTCACCAGTTTGGGTATTGGGCAAATTTTTAAAGTGAAAAAGTAAAACTCATGTAGACTCATTAGTAGACTCAAGAGATGGGTGGGTCTAGCTGGGAGTGCCTTTAGACCGGTCTGCTTCCTACTTGTCATAATTTAGGAGTGTTACTGTGGCTGTCAACGATCATGTGTCCTTGTCTGCTCCGTTGACATTGTGGTGCGCCCCAGGGTTCAATCCTTGGTTCCCTTTTCTTCTCCCTGCACACATGCCCCTCCTCGTGTGTTTTAATTATAGTCGTTTTAAGTGCGTCTCTTACCACTGCTATGTGGATGATAGACCTTCTCTGTTAAACCTAAATGACTGCACTATGAAGCTCTCCTCCCTGCAAGAATGTTCAACACCTCAAGGATGGGAACGTCACCAAAGGAACCACATTTTGTACACTGCCAGAGTTAAATGAACACTGAGGACTTTACAGTCTAGACTGGGGTCCCCGGAACCCACATCTAGAATTCACAACTATCTTTAGGTGTTCTCCGACGGGTGGCTGGCATCTCCCTTAGAGTTAGGGTGAGAAGTTCAGTCACACGGGAGAGACTCGGAGTAGAGCCGCTGCTCCTTCGCCTGGAAAGGAGCCATGCTTAGGTGGTTCGGGGCATCTGGTTAAGATGCCTCTCGGGCGCCTAACTATAGGGTAGGGAGGTCCTCGATGGACAGTCCGGGGCAGACCAAGGTACAGATGGAGGGACTACACTACATCGACTCACTGGCCTTGGAACGTCTCAGGATCCCCCAGGAGGAAGTCAGTAATGTTGCTCTGGAGAGGGAAGTCTGGAGCTCTCTGGTGGAGCTGTTGCCCCAAAGCATTCCGGGGGAAATAAAGCATTCCGGTAGCCTACCTTATTCTTTGCCTCCTATTCAGTCTCCCTCTCTCCTGCTCTCCTGTCTCTATTCATCCTGAAATCCTCTAGCTGTTCAATTGCTTATTTGATCAAGTAGCCTATTATGCACAGCTGCCAACGATATCCTCATTATCTTGATATCCCGGCCTCTGCACGTCAACTTCATTCGAATGTCCCATGATGTAATGTTGTAGGACAGGACACTCACTGTCGCTCAATGTTCACTCACGTATTGACTTGCAGCCTATACACAATTATAAAAGACAGGGAAAATATGAATTGTCCTACTAAAACCGAACCATAGCGCTATAGCGGCTATGGTTTAGTTCACTCCCGTTTCGTCAACTGATTGTACATTGTCCACATTGAACTGGGGGTTCTTGAAAGAAAAGGTAGAGAATCACCAAACTACATACAGCATGAATAGTGGCTATAAACATCCACACAAGAGAGTCGGTCATTGAGTTGGATTCATTGTAAACGCACAGATATACTTGAAGCCATAAATCTTACCTGATCCTTCTCTGCTTTGTCTGAGAAGTCACTCAGGCTGGTGGAGGTGAGGTTTCGATGGGCGGTGGTGGGGCTACCTGTAGAGGAAGGAAAAGGACACTTGAACCCCAGCATCCCTATTCTGTTTTTTTTACTAAGTCTAGAGCAACGTCGGGACCCATTTGTGAGTTGCGGACACATTTTTATGGGTCCCTTTATTTTTGGTTTCTTACATTTTGTATTTAACTATTGTCTGTAGGAGAAAACTTTCGCACACCTAGAAATCAGGCGTATGCACAGGTACGTAGGCCAGTGGACATCAATGAAAGCAATAGAATACACCCGCACACTGCACATGAGTATTTTCTTATTTAATGAAGCAACGTTTCGGTCCCTCCGGACCTTTCTCAGGCATCAAAGGAAGGTCCGGAGGGACCGAAACGTTGCTTCATTAAATAAGAAAATACTCATGGGTGTATTCTATTGCTTTCAAATATTATCATTTCAAAACATTTTCAAGAAAAAATGTTTTCCTTGTCAGTAATTTCATGAAGAAATCAAAGAAAAATATAAATAAGAAATTCCATAAATTAGAAAAAGCACACGTTTAGGAAGTAGTGAAAATAGCCGATCTACAAGCTTGTAGATCTGGTATTTTCGCTAGTTTGGGTCCCGGGGACACTTTCTCGTTTGGGTCACAAGCTAAATAGTTTGGGAACCACTGCCCTAGAGGGTTCAAGTGGTTTGGGAACCACTGCCCTAGAGGGTTCAAGTGGTTTGGGAACCACTGCCCTAGAGGGTTCAAGTGGTTTGGGAACCACTGCCCTAGAGGGTTCAAGTGGTTTGGGAACCACTGCCCTAGAGGGTTCAAGTGGTTAAAGAGTTCAACGGAAGAGCTCTGACCTCGTCGTTGCTTTTGGAAGATACTGAATAAAGAGACAGAAATACCAGAAAAGACAAGAGACCCTAATTCTTCCCAGGAGAAGTGATGAAGAGAAACAGAAATATTTGAGGGACAGTTGCAAAGCAAATAGTTTAACACTGATGTAAGATTTGATGTAAGACCTTCTTTAATTCTGCAGTTATCAGCCTAATGAAACCGTTTGAATCACAACATCGTTAGATGGAGAGTTTAAATGAGTTAAAAACTGAAGCTCCCATTCCAACATTCTAAATATCAATAACAGAAAGATAGCCGTAATTTATGAACAATAACCAGACCGTTGCCCGGCTGTAGAGCGCAGAGTCGGTAACGATAAAGTTGGAGATCCATGCCCCACCCCGGCTACGCAATACCCATTGTACCCGCATCAGAGTACCCGTTCCACCCATCTGTCTGTGTCCCTTTTATGCCCATATACAGTACAGTATGGAGGTGTCTGTATATCCGTCTCTGTGTCCCTTTATTCCTACTGTATATGGAGTTCTGTGTCAGCCATGCCCAAATATGAAGTGTGTCGCCTAATCTCAATGTGACGTCATGGAATCTACAGGTGAGGTCCTGCACTGGCAGAGCCTGACCTGGGACTTTTGTGTTCTCGAGTTATGTGGATTACAGATTTACAGATGTACTGTACACAGACATACAGTACAGTACAGAGATGTGGTGCATTTCTACAGATATCTGCCCTGCTTTATTCAGGGGATATCACTGAAAACTCTCCTTATGGGGAATTTCTTAGTCCGTCTGTAATAATATTCATAACAATAACACTGTAACAAAATGTTTATAGGCCTATTCCCAATAATTCTGGGAGGATTTCTTTTAGTTTTTGTTTTTTTATCCGATTGTAAAATAAGTGGTCACGTTTGAGTGGAACCCACTGCACTGTCTGGACATCCAAAAGCAGCTTATGATGGAATTTAATCTTTGCTTTTTTTATTGTTAATGTGCTATTTTATTGTGGGCAGGCTTAAAAGTCTTAACAAGACCTGTCTTCAACGGGAGAGCATCTGTGGCATTTTAGATTGTACTGTGCCAGCTCACTTTGTGCCACACTGGGAACTTGTACATCTGCCAATGATACCCAATATATATAATTTAGAATTATGAACAGTGTGCAGAACTACTGATTTAGAAGGAATTTGTAGAATCGATCTCAGGTCTTAATGTGTAAGAAAAATAGGAGTGTCGTTGCTCGTTGACAAATGTTCCACTATATTCTGGACAATAATGCAATTACTCCATAGATAAAGACAACTTTCTAGAACAGGGGTAGGCAACCTTAGGCACCAGTGCCAACATTGGCAGAAAGGAGGGTGATCACTGGCACACTGGCAAGTGTGTGAGAGAGTATTTTTGATTTTAAATAAACTATTTAAAAAAATGCAGTCAAATAAATTAAGTCCATCTCATTTGTGTGTAAATTACATCCTGCATTCTACATTCATTAAAACTGAACTCTGTTATTGCCCTGAGTCTAATGATCATTATAACAACGTGAAAGAAAATCTTTAAAAAGAAGGAAAAACTTTTAAATTGTGGACAAGCGAAATATGTTGGAATTTTTCACGTGGTGTCATTAAAATTAATTAATGTTGATATGACGATCTAGAAAATAAAAACATGGCACTAAAAACATGGCACAAAAAAGGTTGCAGACCCCTGCTCTAGAACAGTAGGTACATATACAGTACTGTACACTAATACTGAGGATTTTTGGTTCAAGGATTCATCTTGTTCAAACATGTCCTACATTCTATTGTTCTGGTTCCTCAGACATTGTAGCAGAACAAAATATGTTTTACTCTCATGTACTGTACCCGTACACAAGAAACGAACAATAAAGAAACGTTGTAACCGTGTAAAATTGTCAGTGTTAATAAGATCTAACGAAATGGACCTGTTGTAAGGTCATCGGGGTACGGCATGTAAACTTTCTGTTTAGTTTGCTGTAACCACAAAGTACAGAGGTGCATTTTAATTGTATCTTTTATTTTTGCTGAAGTTTACAGTCGTGTCAACAACAGTAATTATTAAAGGCTTTTGAGGCCATTATTCTCAACAATATTCTATTTTTGTTTATTGACTGTGGGTTAGAGATATACTGTACTGTGGGCACATGTAATGGGAGACATCCTCGTACATCTTCTGTGATGATCTCATGCTAAAGGATGTCAGGTACGGTTTCCTTTCCGCACTAAGTGTTTCTGCAGGTTTAGGCAAGTTCCATTTAAATGCCACTCAGCATCCCTATTCTGCGATGCTAGGGCTCACAACGCTACGCTATGAGCCCCGTAGCTCAGCTATTCCCAGAGGAGGGATTTGGTGTGCAGAAATGATTAATTCACAAAATAACAATAGCTGTCGTTTACGGATTTGAACTATAAGCAGGGTTTAAGTGGTTAAGACCAATCTTGTTTTACCCACCTGTGATATTTGAAACATGAATTTATTTTCCTTTCAGGGTTTCTTCAGAAACCCTGCTACTGTATGTCCTGTTAACCTCGCCCACCAGGCTTTCCACGACCTCGGAGGAAAGCCTGTTCTGTTTCATTTCGGTATATGATCCGCTCGGGAGCGGATGATATCGTTACGTCATGTTGTAGTGTTGTTTTGTAGTCGACAGACAGGAACAACAAACACGAACTTCCTTTTCGCTCAAAACCGGAAGAATAACAATAAAAGCTCTCGTATAGCCTGCAGCTTTTATTGAGAAAAATCGGTTTGAGGGAAAAGGAAGTTCGGGTTTGTTGTTCCTGCCCGTCGACTACAAAACAACACTACAACATGACGTAACGATATCATCCGCTCCCGCCCGGATCATATACCGAAATGAAATGGTGCCCAGGCTACTGTCCTGTAGGAGTGATGCTGCTAGTGGCCCTTGTCTTGTATCCTGACTTACTCTCTCCCATGCTGGAGCTTCTCTTGAACGCCTCACACGTGTCCTCTAGGTCTTGGGGGTATATACAAGGCACGGAGGGTTCCAGGGGGCTGCGCGCTTTAACCACCCCGATGCCCCAATGTGTGCAGGACAGGACAGAGACAGCGATGTCCCACAGTGTGCAGGACAGGAAAGGACAGAGACAGCGATGTCCCACAGAGGAAGAGAAAAGAGGGAAAAAGATTGGAAAAGGAGATAAGAAACAGGAGTCACCTTTTTTTTTGTTTGTTTTTTTGGAAAAATTAAAAGCAGAAAGAATTAAAAGCTGCATAAAAAGAATGAAAAGAAAGAAAGCTTGGGCTTAATTTATACTTGGTGGCACGCTGGTGTTGCACAGCGGACCAATGAGCTCACACGCAGCACACACACCACTGTGTGCAACAAGGTATAAGTCAAGACTTAGGATAAGAAACATCAGCAGATACTGTAGCTAAACAGTTGCTTGAATGACATATTCAAAGCATATTACTAGTTTCCAAACCCTATTAATGCAGTTCTGTTGGGAGGTGAATACTTTCATACCATGTTATTAATTTACTAGTACTACAAGACAATAAGCAGCAATGCAATCTTTGATAAACTTAATATTGCCGTTACTTTTTGGGATTAAAATTCAAAAGTAGCATACTACTACTAGTCAAGCCTACTATGATCCAAGTATAGGATGTTAATTAACAAACAAAAAACTAAACTAAACTAAAGAAAACGTTAGAATATAGAGATAATGTGGCATAAACCGACATAAGAACTAACTAAATGGCTGCAATATTAAAGTTCCCTTCGGCATGACGACCTACCGTTCTCCTGGTTGGAGAACATTCGACTGGCGCTGGACACCGTCTTGCCGATGTCGGCCAGCGAGCGCAGGTTGGACTTCTTGGTCTGGTGGCGATGCCTCCTGAGCAGCGTGAACATCACCTTCTCCTTCATGTCCGCCTTCAGATGACCGCTCTCTACTTGTCTGTCTGTGAGCAGCTCTGAGGGGGGAGGAACACGTACATGAGAATATATACAGTATAAACAGGTATACCGGTATGCAACATCTCGTTAATATCAAGGAATCAGAGTTGAACTCTTCTCACTGAGAGCTAGCTTTGAGAAATGGCTACAAACACTACAATACTACAAACACCGTCTACTGAAAACACAAGTCTTTGGTCAGTGAGCGACTATCTGCAGCTTCTGGAGAGATATTTTGTGACCGAATTATAACAAGAGTACGAGGACACAGGTTTCAGTTTGAAGCAAGACATTGACAACAAACGCAGGATACTGGCTATGGGGGTTTAAAACCAGCAGGTTGGTAAAATGTCAAACTTCTCAATGATCCCTCCATTGCGGCTCCCGGGCGCTGCCCGCACAGAATACAAAACTCTGATGCTGGCATTCAAACGCAACCAAATCACTCTGGATTAAGAAGCCTAAATTGTAAAGATTGTAAATTGGAATAGTTCACAGTGTGTGTCTGGTCTCCTTACTGGTCTCCTACAGTAGTTTTTACCTAGTACGACCAGGAAAGCCTATAGTATACGTCGTTATGCCTTTTAAAACCGGGACAGCATTTGTGTAATTTGTAGATGTTACTACAGTATGAATATAGCAACAGGAATTTATTAATTTTTTTCGGATAGAGGCTTAAGTTTAGACGTACTGTACTAATGGTTTGACTGTCATCAAACCCTAACCGCAAGCACAGGAGCAGCGCATGTTCCAAACGCATGCCCGACCGCTGGTCCGTTTGGTGTGTCTAATATACGTGTGCTGCATTCCCATTTTTCCCCAGAAAAAAACTAACTAAAACTACGTTTTTCTGAAAACTTCGGTTAGGCCTTTTAAAATAAATCAGGCCTCAGGTCTAAATGAGTTAATTAAACCTGCCCAGGAGCAGGGATAAAACATACAGTATACATTATACCCACCAGGCCATAAAAATGTAATTGAATGAATGACAACAATAAGAAAGCTAGGCCTCTTACCGACGACCTGTGGCAGTGTGGTGGCCTCCATGTCCAGCATGATGGTTCCTTTCTCAATGCAGGTCTTCAGCTCCATCAGACTGTGTAGGGACAGCGTGGCCACATGAGGCTTACTCCAGCGCTCTCCGCCCGCCTCCACCGTCTCCTCAAACTTGATCCACCTGGTGGAGGAAAAAAAGGCCAGAGAGATGTACCTTTAGTTCTCTGGCTGTGACACCTCAGAAATAGTCACTTAAATTTGAACTGGGGACGCTGACAATTGCACTTGGATTTGTAGGAGTTGAGGCTTTACATTTAGTTACTTTGACTCGGTTCCACAGATAAGTATACTGTGAAAATTGCAGATCTACCATAATATCACAAGATCGGCTATTAACAAAATTTTGCCTATTATATTATTTGACAATTTGGACAATGTTTGACCAGTTTTTATACTGTTTGTTGATTATACTTTTGAAGCAGTTTCTTTATCTCTCTCCCTCTCTCTTTATGGTCTTATGGGTCCTTAAATGTTCCATAAAGGTTAAATTGTTCCTTAAGGTCTTATGGGTCCTTAAATTGTTAATTCACTGTCATCTGGGGAGTGGGACATGGTGGCTATAGGGTTCATGTGGTTAAAATAATGCCCAGTCACATAGTTGGCAATACATCAAGTGAGACGGCGAGACAAGCACAGCTTAAAACAAAAACCTCAGTGTACTGTATGTGCAAACGTACAGTCACAAAGTACAACAACCCCAAAAAAGGGGGTTCCTGCACTAAACTCGTCCTGGGTAAACATTATCCAGTCTCAATTGTATTCCAAATGATAAAAACAATGTTTTCGTTAATTAGACAGAAATGTTTATAAAGCATCCTTGTACCAAAGACAAGAGACAGAGAGAAGGAATGTGTTTAGGGTTATAGGCTTGAATTATATTTTTCCCAGGAAGCTACCCATGCCGAAAGTAAATGCAGGACAGAAATAAAACTAAACAAAGGATTTCATATAATTCTACAGCCAAATAAGGGCTACAAACAAAAGGCGACAAGGAGAGTTCCCTTTTCTTTACACAACAAATCCCACAATGTTGTGAATCGTTCACAGTTCATAGAGAGAAAATACGGGATGCAGGAGTCAGGATCAGAATGTATAAAAACAGGGATTAGCAAACTCTCAGCTGGAGACCCAAAAGAGATGTGAAGAGATATGTTCTCTTCCCAGTACCCAAAGAGATATATATACAAAATATATATTATGAATATAATCAACCACTTTTCAATAAGCATTAAGCCCCATTTAGGAGGGGGGACAAAAGTCAATCTACAAGCTAGATCTGCTATTCTGAAATGTTTTTGAAAACCTTTTGACAAAAAACAAATTTATTTATTTTTTGGATAAGACACTAGATGTTTCCTTTTTAGTAGTAAAGGTAAAAAAAAAAGAAATAAACATGATATTCCTACTCGTGACCCATAAAACAATAAAAGGTTCTGTGACCCATGTTGACTGATCAGAGTTTCCGACGCTAGAGTTCAGGTGACTTTGGAAAGCGTCGGGACACGTGCTGTAGCAAAAGAAGACGCCGCCAGTCTTTAGGAGCATGGATTCAGACCATGCATATATAACTCAACCCTGAAGGCATGTCTGAGGTGCTCTGCTTTAACCCATTCTGACCTGAGATCAGATTCTAAAAATGTCTTCTACATCCTGACAGTTTGATTCTGACCTGAGATCAGATTATAAAAAAAATTCTTCTATGTCAGTCGCTCTTCGATTTTTCAAAAATAGCAGACCTACAAGCGAGTGGCGCGCTACGAGCTTGTAGATCTGCTATTTTTCAATAGCTAAAGCACAACGTAATGATAACACCAAAAGGCTTCCCCGCCTAAAACGGGTTAATAATGCCCTCTCATGTCTCCGCTATACAATGGGCCATTCTCTGGAGCCACGGGGATGGGGTTTCCTCGGGGGATAAGGTATCCTCTATGGCTACGCTCCACACGCCTCGCTCGGACCCAGCCATCTTGAAGAGCAGAGGGCGGAAAATAAAAACCTCAGGGGTTCACTGATTCATTCACCCTCTATCTCACACAGTCTTAACACAGTACATGATTGTTGATGGAGTCAGACAACGGGACGCAAGACACCGCCAAGGCAGACATGAGTTCACTACAGGAGTGGTTCTCAGAGTGGGGTCCTTGAGGGAGTTCTAGGGGGTCTCCAGCTAAATGATAGTTTGGAACCAGATGGACCCTTAGGTCCCCTAAGGGTACCCTAAGGTCTTCCACTGCTGGCCTGCTCGCTTTGTCTAAAAAAAATGGCAACAAAAAAATACGGGGAAGCAGCTTTTTGCTTCTACGGGCCGACGGCATGGAACAAACTCCCACTGTACCTTCGACAGGCAGCTGCCTCTGTAGACATTTTTAAAGCACAGCTCAAGACCCACTTCTACACCCTTGCTTTTAATTGATCTTTTATTTTTTGTTATTCATGTCCTCACTGTATTGCATTACTGCTTGTTTTTTATTGTTTATGCCTTGCTTTTCTTTTATTCTCCATTGCTCTGTAAAGCACTTTGAGCTGCATTTCATGTCATGAAAGGTGCTATACAAATAAAGTTTTAATATTATTATTATGGGTCTGTAACTCTGAGTCTTTTGTACACTCTCAAGAGTTAAATTGACATTGATTTTACAATATAAATTGGGGTCTCAAGAGATAGAAATGCCATTAAATGGGGATCCGTAACCTAATGCATGCCAAACTGGGGGTCCTGGCGTGCAAGAGGTTATGCGTGTGCTAGCTCCTTTTAAATGTTCATCGTCCATTTTTGTCTGTGCGAATAAAATGTGAGTGTGTGCAACTGCAAGATGGTTTGGTAGAATTCACAGCTGATGAGACACTGGTGTTGCCATCCCTAAACAAACGTGAAAGTCCATAGACTTGGCTGGCAAACAATGTCATCATAACTACCTGAAACAAACATTAAAGTCCATAGCTGTAGCTGGCGACAGGGAATTTATAATTAGGCTCTAACCAACAAACATAAAAGTCCATAGCTGGGGACAGGGACTTTATAATTAAGCTCTAAGAAAACATTAAAAGTCCATAGACTTGGCTGCATTGGCTGGAGTACACTGGATTATATCCGGGTCCATATAGAAACCATTAAAGCAGAGCCTTCAGCGTTTGACAGAACGGTATGTTCTGTGTGTAACCACAAGGCCATCTCCCTCCCTCCCTACAACACACCACTGGGGAAATATAAGTGGAACTAACCATTTTGTGGTCAGTTCCTCTTTGACCAAAACAACATTTAATATATTTATTATTCAATTACATTTTCTTTGTGAATAAATAACACTCTGGCTGCAGTAGAGGACCTATACTAATGTGATAATCTAATAATTTATTGCACATAAATATAAATGAGGAGACAACTTTAATAGCTCCAAATCCATGTGCAGAGTTTGACAACGAGGTGCGTAGCTGGTTCATTCCACATGGGAGCTTCTGCCTAAATTCTGTTCTAAATTTACAGAAGTGGCTCCACATAACTCCACCTGATAACACTCAAGTGGGAGGGAGTGAGGGCGCCACACACACACACACACACACACACACACACACACACACACACACACACACACACACACACACACACACACACACACACACACACACACACACACACACACACACACACACACACACACACACACACACACACACACACACACACACACACACACCTAAACTCCTGCATGAAGTGTTCCCTTCCTTCACCACTGAAGACCTGAGGCATGATTCTACAGATTCCTTCTTTTTTATTTCTTATCATCCACGATTTAGCAAAAATAATGTCTCCCTAATGTACCCTAATCCTGGGCGCTACACTTCCTCTGCTAACCTGGGGAGAGCAACAGACTGACATCATGCTTCCTGAACTATGCATGAGGAGGAGTCACCTGACAGGGGGGGGGGGGGGGGGGGAGTTTCCCCGGTTGGATGTAGCGTGTGGAAGGAACACGTTATTCCAATTTCCAATCCATTTGGAACCCACTCAAGGACACTTTGAGACCCACTGGTGTAGCAGAGTGTTTTCAGTCATTCCAACGCGCACAACAGCAGCACCCTGACTCTGTTTGACCAGAATGGAACAGCTAGCCTTCATTAGTGTCATCGGTAACACCTGTGAAGGAAGTATGAAAGGGGCCCCAAGTTCTTTCCAAAATGGCGTGTGCATAATATTGTCCGCGACCGACATTGGGGTGAGTTTGTTTGGTTTTTTTGCTGACCTGCCGGTCTCCTTCCACTCCATCTCCTGTCCGTCCACCGCCAGCAGCTCGTCCAGCTCGGTGAAGAGCTGAGGAGGAGGAGGGCCTTCATCTTCCTCGCCCAGGATGAACCGGATCCTCTCTGCTGGGGAGACTGCAGAGAGAGAGAGAGATAGAGAGAGAGACAGAGAGAGAGAGTTAGAGAGAGAGAGTTAGAGAGAGAGACAGAGAGAGACAGACATGTCAAGTTATGGTCCAACTCTACTTCCCTCTACTTTGGGGAGAGACTGCACAGAGACAGATTTAGAGAGAGGAGTTCCAGGGATTGACACCAATAGGTCTCAGAGGCTCTTGAGGTTGTGCGATATTTATGACTCAATGTGCCTAATATCTCCGATAGTCTGTTGTGTTGTTTATAGTGAACAGTTTCTTCCCCGCTCAAACGCACTTGCCCGTCAGGCAACCTGAAAGCAAATTCCACCTGCTCGAACGTTTTACTGACTTGACACACGGGCAGTCGGGCCAACCGCGAGTGTTGGCCGACTGTTCCCTCTCTGCTGGGGAGACTGCACAGAGAGAGAGAGAGAGATGAGAGAGGAGTAGGGGAAAATGTTTGTCAACTACCTTTTTTTCCACTCACGAAAACTAAAAACTAAGCCAAACTTCATGGTTAACTAAAAATGCATTTGACCATGCCATCGCCAAAATGACGAATGCCCTACCAAAAGACAGACATCAAGGTTCTCGACTCCCTAACTACCCAAAATCAAAACTAACCTAAAAGCATGGCGGACCTGGAAAAATAAAATATACTGACAATTTCATCAACAAATAAAAAAAACTAAACAAAAATGTTAGGGAGGGACTATAGTGGAGAAGAGATAATTTTGTGTTTGGTTGTGCTAGGGTGTTGCGCTCTGAAATTAGCAGATCTACAAGCTCAAGGTAAATGATAGATAGTTGGAACCAAATGGACCCTTATGGGTCTGTAACTCTGAGAGTGTACAAATGGACACAAATGGGCACAAATATAAATTGGGGTCCCAGAGATAGAAATGCCATGGGTCGTCCATGCATGTCAAACTGGGGGTGCTTGAAATTAAAATGGTTCGGAATCACTGCTAGAGCCGTGAAAATCATCTCTTATTGGGGTCCCTGGCATATATTTTCAAATGGGGGTCAGGCGGGTTAAATAAGTGTCAATTTGGGGGTCCTTGACATGAAAACGTTTGGGAACCACTTCCCTAAACGGGTCCCCGGACACCACTGTTCCCTCACCGCAGTGAGTAACTCCAAGACCATCTGTCTGCGCGAAGCTGAAATCGGCGGTGTAGCGTTTAATCGTGGCTATAAAGGAAAGGGAGTATTTCCTGGTCCCATGGGGGGGTGGGGGGGGGAAATTGCTTTTAACTGCTTCAGCCAGCGGGTCAACTGGGTGACCTCGGGGGGGTCAAACAGAGCACCTTCTGATTCCCAGACGGCCTCTCTCTCTGCCACAGCTGCAAGCCTCCCCCAGTAATATTACTGATAATCCCAGGATGGATGTCTGTGTGGGTGTTTTATCTGTCTGTCCGTCCGTCCGTCCGTCCGTCCGTCCGTCCGCATGTCCGTCCGTCCGTGTGTCTCTGACTGACTGTGTGTGTGTGTGTGTGTTTTTAGGCTTCGTTTTCCTAATGTAATGCATTCCACTGTCTGGCCTTTTTGTTTTTATGTTCTGTGTGGGGCCTGCAGATGTAAATTGTACATTGTAATATACCATGTAATGTCCAATTTTACCATCGTCTAAATTTAATAAATAAATAAAATATACTATGCTGATGCTCTGAACGTGGCAGACGGTTTAGAAGTGATTGAGCACTAGTGATTGAGCATTGAGCACAAGTAGGGCTTGAATTTGATCATGTGCACAGAGAAAACTAACTTTTAGGTAAAGATGTGTACCATTAGAATGATGAATGATGAGCTTTCTTTAACCGTGGGCTTTATTGGCACTTCTCTCAACAATGCTACAAGGCGTGCACCTTCACCTTCACCTGCCAAGCCCCCCCCCCCACCCCCACCACTCCAAGTTAACCTCCAGTAAAGAAAAATCTGTTATTACAATCTACCACGATCTCTCTGTAAAACACGAGACGGAAACGTTGAGGAAAGGACTTTGACAACACACCCTTCTCGTCATGAGAATGAACTTTCCTTTTTTTTCCCGTCAGCAGCGTATAATAATGTCTGCCAAATGCAGGAAGCCGGTTACTTCCCTTCCAAGAAGTCACGTTGACCTGAAGTAGCTTTCACTAGTACTACTACGCACTCACAGGTGGGATGGACGCGACGGCGTCCAGCTCCCGAGACACAGAACTGACCTAGGACGGATCTAATTAAAGCCTGCTGTGTATATTCACTCAGTCTGCAACGGTCTAAATGAGGTCAAAATGAAAGAAATGCACATGCCATGTAGGAGAAATATTTTTAACCCGTTTAGACGGTTCCCCGAGGGGTGGAGATTCTACGAATGCTTTATAAAAATCAGTTGTTCTCACACTTTCAGAACTTTCCTAAAAATGTTCAAAAATAGCATCAATCTACAAGCTCAAGATTGGGCCATTTTCAGCGAAAACATTTCATGTACAGTGAAAACTGAAAATACACTCTTATAATACCCTGAGGGATTCCAGGGATTGAGGGATAACCCCATTTAGACTCTGAGGCCGATTCTAAGAACGCCTTCTAAAACCCATAACAATGTATATAGGTTACAACAGGTCTAGATGAGTTAAGGGTTTAAGGCCAAATTACACTAAGTACAGTCAATACAGCATGTATAACTAACAATGTCCTCTACTCGTGATGTCATGATTCTTCATTCATACGCAGACAGCCCGTAATGGAGACCCAAGTCCATTTCCCTTTGATTGCATTTTTAAGCAAACGATATTGTGGTCTACTCTAGAGATATGACCCAGTATGTAAACATGTGAAGTTTGTCCCTTATCTGCTGCCCTACCTTTAAGACCTCAAAAGGACAGTGAATGGGTTGTGCAATCCGTGATGATGTCACAAACTAGGACGTTAAGCTGTAAAGCACCTGGTGCTATTTGTGAAACTTTCCTTTAATATCTCAGTGCTGGGACTCCACAATTACACCTTGACACACCAGGAGCTTTTAATCCTCATGGCATGAGCAGGCGGTTATTTTACAGTGGCCACACTTTACAAAAAAAGAGCACCCTGATAACTGTACTATACTTAATAACTAATTCTACATGCATGGAGACTCTAGTTCACTCTAATCACTGGTTCTCAGCAATGTCGGGTCCGGGGATTACCAGGACAGTGTCCTAATGGATACTAGCTTTAACTCTGAGAATGTACAAAAGATGTATACACTCTCAAGACTTAAATTAACACATTTTGGGGCGGGATCCCCTTTTGGTGTTAGCATTATGTTATGCTTATAGCTATTGAAAAATAGCAGACCCACAAGCTCGTAGTGTGGCACTCGGTGACGGTGATGAGCTTGTAGATCTGCGCTATGAGCTTGTAGGTCTGCTATTTTTGAAAAATCGAAGAACGACTGACACTGAATCTGATCTCAGATCAAAATGGGTTAACTTTGTATGCATTAACTTTGCAGTCAGTGTATATTGGGGTCCCAAAGATTAATTAATAAATAAATACAAATTAAGTATCAAATGGGGGTCTGTACGTGTCCTAATGCAAAACAAACTGGGGTTCCTTGAAATGTAAAATTGAGAATTTACAAATGTAAGGGAAAACACTGGTATATGTTATCTTGGTTGCACCGTAGACAAGACGTTGCAGTGCAGCTCATATAGTCGCAGAGGGATTTATCAACGGACCAAGACACAACACCGGCGGACACAGCGGGTCTCTTGTCCTTTTGCTATAAGCTAGCCGTCTGACTCGCAGGACCATGACTTTTAACACGCCACGGTGTACACAACAACACCGTTCACCTCTTAAAGGCTCACAACCAGCAGTGTTATCTGTGAAAACCAGGTCTTTGTTGTCGTTACCGACAACCTAAGTGTCCAGACTCATAGCGTTTGCTAGAATCAACAGGATTAAGTCGATTCAGCTGGAGGGCAAAACAGCGGAATGTCTTTTCCGCTGTCTAGTGTGTGTGTGTGTGTGTGCGTGCGTGCGTGGTGACTCTGCCCGACAAGTTATCATCATGTGCTTTTCACAGTAAAACACCATCATAATCTTCTAATTTGCTCCATTAGACAATAGAGTTCATAGCCTATGGCAGTTGTTACGAAGGCCTTCACGTTATTTGTGGTTTGTCCGACAGGTCAGAGCCCCATTTTGGCATGGTCATTACATCCATGTCTAGCCTGGCTGCATGGCTAGACTATTTATTTATTTATTTTTTCGCACTGGCAGAATAATCTGGTTTTCCAGGCTAATCCCCGTCATGGACTCCGTATAAACGGTGCTAACTGACGCGTGGACGTCTGACATATGCCTGAAATATTGTGACATCACAGAGACGAGACAAGCACCTTAACAGAGTGTATAAAGGACACAGCATCCCCCGAGAGCAGCCAGACCCAGCAACGCTACCCGGGACCTCCAACAGTACTCTTCTCAACACGAGGACATCAGGACACAGGACAACAGGACACTGGACAACAGGACAGGAAAACACTGGACAACAGGACAGGACAACAGGACAGGAGGACACTGGACAACAGGACACTGGACAACAGGACATCAGGACCAGGGCAGTGCAGAGAGCACTGAGGGGGCAGGGGCCCGAACTCAAGAAAAGGGAACATGTGCGCATAGCGCACGCCGATTTTCGGGGGTACGAGACAGGAGACAGACCTCTTCAGGACTCTTCTACCTTTAAGACCAACCATAGACCTTCACAGGACACGCATCATCACCATCAGGACGTCTATAGACTAGTGATGTGAGATTAATCTGCAAACGCATCGCTATCGGCCCATTCTAGTTGTTTTTAGATTAATCGGTTTGATTAATCAATTAGACACTAATTTATTAATCCGATTAATCGGTCTGTCTTTAGTAATAAACAAGCCCAAAGTAACAACTTGAACAGATCTACAAGCTCACAATATTAAATATAAAAAGGTATTAAAGTTAAATCTGACTTGCCTAAGCCTGCAGTGCAGATACGTATTTTTCAGAATTAACAAAATTATAATATTTTCTTTAATAAAGAATGAGATCATGGGAGATCGATATGGGCCAAAATGTTTCATCGGCACATCCCTACTATAGACTCATCACCCTCCAAAATCCCATCGGGGACCGAGTTCATCATCTGCTGTCCAAGCCAAGGTGTCTGGCCTCTACAAGGTCACAGAGGAGATTGTGCGTGTTCTCATATCTTGTACCTATTGTATTTAGGCCAGGTGCTGCTGGGAAAGGCAAGAATCAAGGAGGTGGTAAAACAACCGCACACTACTGGCTTAAATTCTCCCAAAATGTATTTTATTTAATTTTATTTAGACCTTATTTGGTCTTCATCAGACAAATCATTATTTGCATAATTTGCCTTTGCCTGTGTATACGGTCGAAACGTTGAGCCATTAAACACAATCCGTTTTGGGAGCATTAAACCAGCGTGTGGATGTCTTATACCTTCTTCTCCTGTATCGTACCGCTGTGGTTCTCAAACTTTTTCCATGTCAAGGACCGCCAAATTGACATTTATTAGCCTGCAGACTTCCATTTGAAACAATATGCCGGGGAGGCAGGTACCCCCATAAAAGATTTTTTTTACGGCTCTAGCAGTGATTGTCAAACATTTTAATTTCAAGGACCCCCGTTTGACATCCATTAGGCTACGGACCGCCATTTAATGGCATTTCTATCTCTGGGACCCCCAATTTATATTGTAAAATCAATGTTGATTTAACTCTGCGAGTGTACAAATGGAACCAAATTGACCCGTTAAATACATCTTGTGACAGATTTTAATAACACTGCATTGATGTCTCGTAACGTATATAGCGGCAGTGAATCTGCACTGACACTATATAGTGGGCACCCCGAGTCACTTCACACAAGTGTGATTTCCCCCCCCCCCCACAATTGTGGAACATTTAAAAAATAGCCGGTCTTCAAATGATGTGTTGTGAGCGGATGGGCTATTTTCAGACATGGAGAACCATTGGCCTACTACGGCTATCAAGTAAACAAGTGTAACGCTTAATTGGGTCGTCCACTCACAGTTAACAGTATTTGTATTGAGTTTGTGCTTGAAATGTACTGTAATTCTACAAACTGTTAATAAATATTTCAATCAATCAATCAAAGGCCAACTTTACAACACTATGACCCATCCTAACCATTAGGAGAAGTGGGCAGCCATTCATTCTCTGGTCCCAACCCCAGCTTCAAGGCATGGGTGTGTCTCGGTCAAAAGCCCTGCTTGGCAGGAGCATGTTTCCCAAAACAACGGAGAAGAGTCGCACACTGACAAACCAGACGTTTGGATGCACTCACTGATGAGGGCAATCTGTTGTACTTTTCTATAATATACAGGATAGCAGTGCAGCTCATATAGTCGCCGAGGGATTGATCAACGGACCAAGACACAACACCGGCGGACACAGCGGGTCTCTTGTCCTTTTGCTATAAGCTACGTAGCCGTCTGACTCGGAGGACCATGCCTTTTAACACGCCACGGTGTACACAACAACACCGTTCACCTCTTAAAGGCTCACAACCAGCAGTGTTATCTGTGAAAACCCAGGTCTTTGTTGTCGTTACCGACAACCTAAGTGTCCAGACTCATAGCGTTAATCAACAGGATTAAGGCGATTCAGCTGGAGGGCAAAAAAACTGCAGAAAAGACTTGCAAGTCTCCGTACACGCTAACTGCGATTGTGTGTGTGTGTGTGTGTGTGTGTGTGTGTGTGTGTGTGTGTGTGTGTGTGTGTGTGTGTGTGTGTGTGTGTGTTAGGGCATTCACTAAGTTCTCGACTAGTCAACTAGTTGCTTAATGCCCTAGTGTGTGTGTGTGTGTGTGTGTGTCATCATGTGCTTTTCACATATGAAACACTTTGATTAATTAATTGTTCCGCCACTGAATCGTGTCTTCAGTGAAGGCCACTATTTTCGTTCGGCCAATCAGCGACCGAGTATGTAAGTATCGGGACATTCCACCAGCCAATGAGAAACCACTGGGTCTTCATGACGGAACTAATTGGTTTAAGGTCAATTTGGGGGTATGCATGGCTGGCTTGCGCACAAGTACTGTAGGCATACATGGCCTACTTGCGCACAAGTAGCAGGGTATGGCCTACTTGCTCACTTGTGCGAAATGTGCAAGTTGGCAGCTCGACAGAGTGCATTTCTATAGTTTTAGTCGTAGAGGGCATGTACAGTATAATGTTTTAAGGCACATTTGTCTAATTAGCCAGGGGGATCCTTTTTAAATGACGAGATATCTCGTCAATGGCAGTGAATGTCTAACAAATAAGTGTACAAACGGAAACAAAAGCGGTCCATTTGGTACTGTACATACTGTACGTTGTCTAAGCTATAGCTTGCTCTTTACAGCAACCCCCCCCCCCACACACACACACACACACACACACACACACACATCTCTACGGACCATCTGCGTTGTAAACACTCAGGGATGATTGAGAGGGAAAGAAGACAAGCATCACTGGATAAGGACTATGACGCTCGAGGCTCATCAAAGACGCACTGTAATCGCAGTATGAGCTGCTGATGAGTCCGGGGACCACCAGTGGTCCTTGAGGGGGTTCCAGGTGGTCCGGGGACCACCAGTGGTCCTTGAGGGGGTTCGTTAAACCGTTAAAGATCTTTAACTCTTGAGAGCATAAAATGAAACCAAATGGACCGGTTTCATTTTACACTCTCATGAAGAGTTACATTATTGTTAAACATCTGCATTACTTAATTCACAGACGTCTCCCCACAATTAGAGAATGTAGAAGGTTAGTTATTTTGATCGTTGGGAAGCATGGAATTGTAGACAAAATCTCATCCCAACGACAACAAAACATTCTTTCGTTTTAGGTCTGAGAGGCTAATAATCAAATGGTGGTCTGTGGCTGAAGGGCCGAATAAATAATGAGCCTTGATATGAAAAGGGTTGAAAACCACTGACTTAGTGCATCTTAGTAGTGCTCTGAATGTACACGACATTCATACACCGGTATAGTACAAGGCTAGCCTGGATTTTTGGCCAGACTCGTATCACACTGCCTCTGAAGACAATTATTATTTTTGCCACCGTCAGATTCGCATCTGGTCACTGTGAGGCTACTATAAGGAATCACCATCGACCTGCTCATTGGGTGGTTTCAGCGTCTCGCTCGAGGGCACCTCAGAACAAAGCCAGGCGCACCTGGAGATCGAACCGGCAACCTTTGGTTTCCCAAACTGCCGCACTACCTCCTGAGCCTGAATTGTCAACACTTCACTACTTTCTGTACTAGACAACTAGTTAGGCAGCGCTGCTGGTGTACTCGGAATGATAACAAAGGGTAGACGAGTGGTTAGAAAAGAGGCCATCTGGGGATCTGAAGGTCACCGCGGTTCTGACCCTCAGTTCAGGATATGTTTAATTGTCTTTGAGCAAGACACTTAACCCTCGACACGACGACACCCAACCCTGTGCACACACGATCTGACCCATCTGAGCGGTCATCATGCTGGGTTAAACACTTAAGTAGTTTCCCCTCCCCCGGGGGGTTCCATTCAGCAAACACTGCAGTTCCTTCTCCCATGGCATAGTACAGTTATGTGGCTCAGTGGTTAGTGCCGTTTAGCCTCACAGCAGCAGCAAGGTCCTCCTGACTGCCCTATAGCTGGTGAACTTCTGTGGTGACTGTGAAGTCTGTATGTTGTCTCTGTGGAGTCTGTATGTTCTCTCTGTGGAGTCTATATGTTCTTCTCTGTGGAATCTGCATGTTGTCTCTTTGGAGTCTGTACTGTATGTTGTCTCTGTGGCGTCTGTAATTGTATGTCTGTGGGCTCCATTTCGTCACCACTGAACCCCTTATCCCTAAACTTTTTTTTACTATTTTGAAAAACATTTTTGAATAGTTCAACTAGCCAATCTACCTTGACACGTTGTGTGCTTGTAGACTGGCCATTTAAACTATTCAAAAATGTTTTGCAAAATAGTAAAAAAAAAAAAAAAAAGGCAAAGAAGTTTAGGGATAAGGGGTTTAGCGGTGACGAAAATAGAGCCCTGTATGTTCCCTCTGTGGAGTCTGCATGTTCTCTCCGTGTTTGCGTGATTTTTCCTTCGGAACGTTCTCCTAAAGATGGAAAAGTGTGCTCTCTAAACCTGAGTCTTGCTAAAGACGGGTGCGAGGAGCCAGCATAAAAGTCCATAAACAACAGAAAAGGCGACATATGGCTGATCATCTCTTCTTTACGAGTGATGTGACAATATTTTCAGTCTCGTCCGAGTTGTAACCCGATATGGACAGAATGTCAAACCCGAACTCACCCAGCACGACCCAACCACAGTGAAACACCACTTCCGTACTAGTGAAAGCCACGCCTCCGGTCGTGGTCAAAACAGTAGTCGTGTAATATGTACGGATTCTGGGGTTTTCTAGGCGTGTTTTGCTGGATTTCTGTGAGATGGGGTTGATTACTATGATGAGCTGCAACGATGACAGGGTTGTCATATGGTGTTAGTACACGAGACACGTGGTCGTGAGTTGTGTAAAATGTTTACACTGCACAGTGCAAATTAAGGACATTGATTTCAAGGCAGAGCAGATCTGCTTGATGTGACCTCCTCGATGGAACTTAGTCACGGGAAACACTAGTGACGTGCATTCTACCGACACTCACACACAACATACAGCAAAATGTTATTCAATTATATGTCCCGATATTAATTTGGCCCATTGCAAATTCAAAGATGCTCACTAAGAGTGCTATTAAAACGCTATGCCAGGAATGCATCAATGATCTTTAATATGGTTACATGCTTTATAAGCCGCCTATCCACATGTCTTACCGACTTGTGACCAGGCTTCTATTTCCAGGGAATCTTGTGTTCTCTTTGTTGACATGTCAATAAGCACTTGAGTTGTAAAAATGTCATGTCATCTGTTTGGTTGGCCTTTTGAAATGAAGTACAGTACAGTACACTGGTCTGGTGGCTGTCCCATGGTAATCTGAGAGCCCTGGTTTAAGATACCTGATGAAGGTCATACGACCGAAACTCAGTAGCTTTAATAAACTATGTTATACTGTATAAGTGAAGACAGTGTGTGGGATCTCTTTTCTCTCGTTAATCGCACTGGTTGCCTGCTCCGACGCACCCGTCCTGTACTGTAGGTTCTACAGAGACCCGGTTTAACCCATTAGGACCCGAGGCCAGTTATTCTACAAATGCATTTTAAAAAATCAGCACTTTTCACACATTTTGAAAACTGTGAGCTTGTACCTTGTGCTATTTTTGAATAGCCGACGCGAATATCTAAAAATTACACGGATGCCTTTCCCGCATTTACCGTAAATCCTCTTTTAGGAACCCGGGCTATTATTTGTCTCAACCGATCCCGATACCGGGCTTTTATTGGAAGGAGGCAGCTATAAGAAGGAGGCCTTTTATTTCTAATTTTCAAACTGATCATAATGAACAAATCACATTTTGGGTCAGTTAGAACACAGTAAAATGTATTGGGCTCATAGCCTATTGAAACCAAGTCCTCGTGAAATATTGAACAGTGCAGTTGCAGGTGCTCAATGGTCATTTTAACTGTTTTTCCATTATTGGCATATTGCCTATGGTAAATACCATAATAACATCAACACATCAATTTAACTTGAATAACCAATGAATAACCAATATAACTTCAACTGAGATAGACTACCACAGTACTGTGGTAAAGGCCTACAGTTAGGCTACTGACAAGTTCAGATGCAAATAATAACATAAAAATAAAATGTATGATAGGCTATTTCATATACCGGTAATATCAAATCAGAACAGTGCAACACTGCAGTGCTTCATTCAACGGGAGGGAGAGAGAGAGAGAGACGTGTCGCGCGCGCGCGAGAGAGACGTGTTAGAGAGAACGTCTGAGAGGGAGAGAGAAAGACCGGAATTTATTTACTTAATTCAACGCCATCCCCGGTGATTAATAGGGGCCCGGTAATTAATAGAAAGGAGGCGTTTATTGGAGGATTTACGGTAAATGGGTTTAATAATACTGTGGCTCTAACCTTAACTTCAACTCCATTGCTGCCAACTTCCTCAGGACACAAACTGGCTTTCAGACAGCTTCATTCACTCTTACACCTTGTCAGCTACTTTAGCTGTGTGTGTGTGTGTGTGTGTGTGTGTGTGTCTGTGTGTGTGTGTGTGTGTGTGTGTGTGTGTGTGTGTGTGTGTGTGTGTGTCACTGTGTGTGTGTGTGGTGTGTGTGTGTGTGTGTGTGTGTGTGTGTGTGTGTGTGTGGAGCTGCTGCTATGACACTGAACTCAACCAGTATGCTAAGGACGGTCTGTCAGCCTGTTGGATGCTGTTCTGTTGGATGCTGTTCTGGTGGATGCTGTTCTGTTGGCCTACATTACTTACAACATGTCAAAGTACATCATTTCCAAGTTCTGTTCTAGTTGCCCTAAACCTTTGCATGCTCAGAAAACCATCGTCTCTCCCACAGTACAGTAGCTGTCCCTCCGTCGACAATAAATTAATTTGGAAGCACGAGGGTTATTTGTTACAGCGTGTTACAAAGGGGGGAGAGAGAGAGAGAGAGAGAGAGAGAGAGAGAGAGAGAGATGCATGTCAAATAAGCTTTAAGCTATAATTTCTCTTAATGGTTTTTAATGTTTATGCATGTTTGAGCTCTCCGGTTTTAGCAAACAGATTCCTTTGGTTCTGACTGAGACTGCCGCTTCTCGGTTTTGGCATAGGTATTCATACTTTAATCAGCATTATGGGCATAACTTGGTGAGAAGTTAGTAGCAGAGGGTTTTTCATCCCGTGGTGTGGGGGTGGCTATAAGGCCTGGAATCGAACCTGGGACCTCCGGGATCTCCCAGGGAAGGTGGGTTCTCTAGCCTAGCCATTCAGCTATGCCCCCCCCCCCCCGCCGCCCCAAAGTTAAGGAGGTCCCAGAGGACGTGGTTACGTTTCGGGGGAACCGGTTTTAGAACCGGTTGTGGACTTCAGGTCTGCTATACAATTACAATACCGCTCGTTCTCAAACAGTGATGTAAATATCCTGCATCCTGCAAGACTCACTCATTTGAGAAAGGACGCAATCATGTCACCCTCCGGGGGGTCGTAAATGGTAAATGGTGCATTTATATAGCGCCTTTATCCAAGGCGCTTTACATAGATTGTGCATTACATTCACCCATTCACACACGCATTCATACACTGATGGCAGCGGAAACCGTGCAAGGCACCAACCTGCACATCAGGAGCAATTTGGGGTTCAGTGTCTTGCTCAAGGACACTTCGACACTAACTCTGGGCCTGGGGAGCCCGGGTTCGAACAGGCAACCTTGCGGTTACCATCCAGCCACTCTACCCCTGAGCCTGCACCGCCACCCGATGCAATACTGTACTCAGTACTGTACTATAAGGTCATTGAAGTAGGACTCATAAAATGTCTCTGGGACCCATCTAAAAGACCATCACTGAACTGTATAATTTCAAGGACCATCGTAAGAGTGTACAAAATGGAACCAAATAGACCTCAAGGGTGCATTTTGAGAGGAAGCGGAATCCAAACCTGGTCCTATAAACCTAAAAGGATCCCAACCCTACAGTAGTTGGTGTTTTTTTTTATTTATATTCTTTTATCCCACGATTTTGTAACCCATTGTTCACCCCTGTGTCAATTATCTAATGCACTAATACATTACACACCCTCCACCAACCTAGTCCCCATATATGGGGGACAAGGGGAGAGCAACGGACTTGAACTCATGCTTCCTTCATGCCTGAGTGTCCAAGTTGCTCCTTTACACCCGACAGGGGGGAGTTTCCCTGGTTGGACGTAGCGCGTGGAAGGAACACGTTATTCCAACCAGTTCCTTTCCCTCCATCAGGTGCCCCGGCTGGCCAGGGGGAGGCAGTTTAGTTGGTGGTTAGTGACATCATCCTCATTCAACACTCACTGAGCGGCTGGGTGGGGACGCTGCGTGCCGTCTCGTCTGCGTTCTCCGCGTCCGACGTCTTGTCGTCCTCCTCGTCGCCATGCTCCCCCGCCGCCCCCCGCTCCCCCCCCCTCCTCTCCTTGTGGCTGGACCGGCGTCGGTGGCGTCTCCGCCGCTGGTAGCTCTTGGGCACGTGCACGCCGATGTACACCGTGTGGTGACCTGCAGACGACAAGCAACGACGCGGTCAGATTACATCATGTTAAGATTACATCATGTTAACTAAAAGGAAAGGTCATTAATCCCCCCCCGTTCCCTGCATTTCTGGTAATCCACCGCATCACCGTTGATGGAGAAATGTACTAAACAATGGTCCAAAAAACTAAAAAAGTCAAAACCTGCTTTAGCTACTTTTCTATTGTATTCTGTTCCCGGTAATTTCCTATAAAATTCAAGCCAAGAGGAAATTTGTTGACAGTTATAGAAACCCTTTTAATTTTAAATAAATACTAACAATTGCTCTTGTACAGCAGTCTAGTTACAGGAAATGACTAAAGGAAGTAATTTTTGGATAGTAAGAGGTCTACAGGGAGAAGAATACACAGAGAAGACTGAAGACTTGCACAGAGTTGTTGCCAGAGAGACTTTGTGCTTGTCTTTCTGTAAAGTGGCTCATAAACGTTGGTAGTGGCGGGCTTGCTTTCAAATTTCGTAATTATTGTTGAACTCTTGTTCTAAAAAAAAACGGCAAATTAATATGTATTTGGCTACAGACACCCCCCCCCCCCCATCTGAAAGCATGTTGTAACAGGGTCCCCCGTAATAAGATTTGTGCGTCTCAAAAATATTATTTTTGAAGGTCGCTAGGCCCTCCTATAAACATTGTGAATTCTGTCTGAACACAAACATAAAATGCCATTGACAATCAATGGAGAATTTACGTCATATGTGTCTGAGCAAATCCACATATGTATGTCAGTTGGAACCCTTGGCCAATAAAGGACCACCATTCATTATGATGATGTACTATAATTATAGGGCAGATCAAATTAGCGGATCTATAAGTTACTATACGTCACACTGGGATGCATTGAGAGCTTGCAGATCAGCCGTTTTCAAATAGCCGATGTATAGGTTATAAATCACACCCGCGTGAAGTGAGCAGAGCCCTTATCATTGTACATCATCATATACACCATTTCATTCCGGCCAATCAGAATTTGTGTCCTCACCTTCGCCTAATAGTTCCTTCTTTTGGGCTCGTTTTCATGGACCTGGTTGCTTATTTCTCTCACAATATAAGGCAACACTGGCCTCAGATACAGATTCGAAGATTTATTTGTAATTGGCTCAAAGATGTGGTCTTTTATTGACCTATAGGCAATAATAGAACACCCACCTCGCTACCAGCTGAACTACATTTCCCAGAAGCGTGATGTAGCTGGCTTCTACTGTATGTAGTTCATCCATGTATTATTATATTATTAGCACAACAGAAGCATTTTAAATACAATCTGTTCACCATATCAATATATCAGAGCTTGGGGGAATTAAGGACTGTTTTCTGTCTTTTCCCTTTGTCTTTTTTTTTTTGTTTTTCCTGTATTTTCTTTTTACTAAAAAACTAAAAACTAAAAAAAACTAAATTGGATGGTTGTACACTGTCAATAAATAAAGTCTTTACAAAAAAACCAAATCTATGACCATGTGACCGGATTACAATTAATGCTCTCCTGTGTTGTACTATAGCGTCTTGGATTTTAATCTGTCTTATCCTGATAGTAGTGGGAAGATAACATTACATTGAGCCAACTGGGATACCTAATAGTATTATGGGATGAAGCAATGGAAGGGGGACATCTGCCATGCGGTCACATGTCTCTGAATACTGACAGACTGTGACAAGAGAGGAGAGGAGGTCCAGGGACCCCCAGGGGTCCTTGAGGGAGTTCCATCCAGGGGGTCCCCAGCTAAATGATAGTTTGGAACCAAATGGGACCCATATGGGTCTGTATCTCTGAGGCCCACCGCCCAATCCCAATCGCCTCCCTCAAAGCCCTGAGCCCTGAACCCTCATTGACCTTAGTGACGTCAGCTGTGAGTGCTTGAGGGTGAGACGAGGCTGCAAGGGCTCCACATTGTTGTGAAAGGAATGGGGCAGCACTTTGAAGATGAGTCCGCCATTCACGACACTTTGCAGCACTTTATAAAAAAAACTGTCCTTATTCACAGCCAGTGCCTGCATGCTTGGCCTATTTATACATGTCTATTTTAGTATTTAAGCCGATAGCCTGATTGTTTTATTATTAGTTTCATAAATACACTTTCCTGTGTGATAGGGATTGTAATATTCATATATAATACTCATTATAAATTGCATTTCCATATTATTTTACTTGGCTCATTGGTTATTTCTCATCATGTTTCCCTTATTATTATTATTGTTATTAAATATATATAGCCTATCCTTCCATTCCGTCTCCCTTTGAGAACAGTGAGAAAGCACTATTGTGTTTGTTGACATTCTAACCGCGATACATAACTAATTTGCATACTTAAATGATTGACATTCGGGGGATTCCCCTGGTAACGCTATGAACTGTGGGTAATTTCTTTGCCAAAGTCAGCATCGATGCTGACTTTGGCAAAGGGAAGATAAAGGGGCGGGGCTGAGCCCTCACTGACTTACAGAGTTCAAATGGGACATCCCTCAAGCCCTCGCAGACTTCACATGAACGCGCAGCTAAGTCAGGGCTCATTGAGTCAGCAAGGGAGCGGATTGGGATTGGGCCTGAGTTGAATGAGCATTGATTTTACAATATAAATTGGGGTCTCAGAGATAGAATTAAATGGCATTAACCCATTTAGGCCTGAGGCCGATTCTAAAAACGCCTCTAAATCCTGACCTAAGTTTTCTGAAAAACTTCAAATATTTATATAGCAGCATCAAAAATGTAACATTTTTGAATACTGTACAGAACCCCAAAATGGGTTCCCGGGCCTGAGGGGGTAAAACACCAAAAGGGGTTCCCGCCCAGAATGGGTTTTAAATGGGGGTCTGTAGACTAATATGCATGTCAAAGTGGGGGTCCTTGAAATTAAACGGGTTGAGAATCACTGCTAGAGCCGTAAAAATCTTCTCTTATGGGGGGGTCCCTGGCATATATTTTCAAATGGGGGTCCGCGGGGCTAATTAGTGTCAATCTGGGGGTCCTCCACATGAAAAAGGTTTGGGAAACACGGCAGTATATAATGTTTAGTCAGAAATAAAACAGAACGAACACTAATGGACTAGTGTAACTCTGAGAGTGTACAAATGTAACCAAATTGACCCTATTCCACCACCAAAATAACTTTGGTTCCAGAACTGGTTCCGTTCTAGATCATTAGAACCTTGGTGGTGCTTTCATGGAACCAGCAGCCATTTTTTGGTTTCAGTTCTGAACCAACTTTTATGGTTCTGAACCAACTCATTTCCAGTGGAAACACTCTGAACTTGTTCAATATAGGGAAAAAACGAACGAAAAAGGTTCAAAGATTAAATTTCAAAATACCATGTTTGGTTGTATATAAGCTAGCATTGAATGGTTTTGGGCCAAAATACGATACCATGATCCATCCAGGCCTCTCGGGTCAGGACTTTACTGTATTCAAATGTCATTTTGTATAGCTTTTTTTCCTCTCTCGCTGTGGCTCCTTTTCCACAAAACTCATAACTTCTAGAACTGGTTCAATATTAAGCAGGGGGAACATTAACCGAACTGGTTCAACCCCAGCATGCGTGTCCTGAAGAGGACTTCCCTAAGGAAATAGATGTTTTTTTTTGTTTAACTTATTTCTCTTCTTCCTTTTTACTGAATTGGAAATACCCGTAGTGCATTTTGGTATAATGCATTTCCTTTGCTTAATGTTTTACACATGAAGCACATTGAACTGCCTTGTTGCTGAAATGTGCTACAAATAAACTCGACTGACAATTACACTCTCAGACTTAACCCATTCTGACCTGAGATCAGATTCTAAAAATGTCTTCTACATCCTGACAGTTTTCTGAAAAAGCTATGTTTCTATGTTAGTCGTTCTTCGATTTTTCAAAAATAGCAGACCTACAAGCTCGTAGCGTGCCACTCGGTGGCGCGCTATGAGCTTGTAGATCTGCTATTTTTCAATAGCTAAAGCATAACATAATGCTAACACCAAAAGGGGTTCCTGCCCAAACTTAACTCAGGCTTAATCATCCTCTCACCTTCTACCTCCTCTGCATCACAGACGTGTTTGACGAAGGACGCTCCCCGGTCCAGAACGGGATCATCCTCCTCAGACGCTCTGAAAGACACAAAGGGAACAAATCAGTGGCGAAAAGCAGAGATTTTCAACCCTTTTCATGTCAACATTATTTCTTCTGCATTCGAGCCACGGACCAAGTACCACAGACGAAAAACTGTCTAAGTTCAAATTTCATTCTGACCCCTCCACGAAAAGGCCTCGTTGTCCTGACCCCTTGTCTATCATTTATACATTATGGATAAATAGTGTGGACTTAAGACTGTTTTTCGTCTGTGGCATTCAATGAGATTTAGCCTCTCAAACGCAAAACTAAAGAAAATATTGTTTCTACTTTTGGTTCTTTAAGTACCTCCCAGTACTTAAGTACCATTTTCCAAATATGCACTTTTATTCAAGTAAGGTTTCTTATCCACTGGAAGAAATCAACGTGTAGAGATTTCTGTTTTGATTGATTGTTAATTTTAATAGACAATGAGATGCAAATAGTACAGGGTACAGTAAAGCAGGGGTTTTCAACCCGGGGGTCGCCAAATTATTTTGGACATGGCCAAAGCATTTCCGGGGGTGCCTCCCCAGCCAAGAACATTGAGAGACCCTGCAGTAAAGCACAATTTGACCCAAAAGGACAACACCAAAAATAGACGTTGCGGTCTTGTTTTCATTGGTATCCCATGCATTCATTCACAATCTCAATGTGTTTCACAATCTCATTCACAGTCTCACTGTGGTTTTACTAGCCTGGGCACCATTTCATTTCGGTATATGATCCGGGCTGGAGCCGGATGATATGCTTACGTCATGTTGTAGGCAATGGTTTGCCTACAACTAAAAGCAATAAAAGCTCTCGTAAGCGAGAGCTTTTATTGAGAGGGAAAAGGAAGTTGTCGCCGCCTGTTCCGACTACAAAACAATACTACAACATGACGTAACCACAACATCCGGCCCCAGGCGGGATCATACGGACTTTTGAAACAGAGACCAGGCTTTCCTCCGAGGCGGTGGAAAGCCTGGTGAGGCGAGGTTATGGTTTTACTGGTTAACCCATTTTGACCTGAGATCAGATTCTAAAAATGTCTTCTACATCCTGACAGTTTTCTGAAAAAGCTATGTTTCTATGTCAGTCTCTTTGTTTTTTCAAAAATAGCAGACCTACAAGCTCTGAGCTTGTAGATTTTTTTTCAATAGCTAAAGGGGTTCCCGCCCAAAATGGGTTAAATAAATAAACGTGGTCGCCAACTGCATGGTCACTATAACGCCAAATCAAACTGGTGGGGAGACTCGGATATAGGACGTGAAAAAGAGTTTTAAATAACCAAACATCATTTATTTACCACATGACAATCACTGATACTAAGTTTCCTTATGGCCCCACCACTGTTATGACCCGTACGGTCAATGTTAGGTTACCATGAAACTCAAGCTTGATAATCACCTCTATTCAAAACCACCACGGTACGGTACTGTACTGTACTGTACTGTACTGCATGTATAGCAGCATGACAAAGAGTAATCGATTCTCTTTCATTTGGGCCTGCCACTCCCACACCCTCAGTCTCTGTGGCACTATTACAGTGTTGTTTTAGTTTTTGTCAGTCTTTTGAATAGTTTGTCTCAAACATTTCAGTCACCCGGAATGTTTTAGTGTTAGTCTAGTACTCTAATTTTAGTCGACTAAATATCATAAGATTTTAGTCAACTAAATCGACAGTTGATTTAGTCGACTAAAATGTATTTAGGCCGTCGCTGATTTTACACTGGCTGAAAATGGCTTGATCTACAAGCTCGCAGTGTGACGCGTTGTGAGCTTGTAGATAGTCTATTTTCATCATGCAACCAAGTGTAAAATGACTTATACTGGATCTTTTAATGTCCACTAATCCCTTCCTAACAGTATTAGTCTAGTTTTTATGTTGATGAAAGTGTCAATAATTTAGTCTTAGTCTTAGTCATCGTAGCTTAGTTTCCATTTAGTTTTCATCAGTGAAAAAAGGTAGTCGACGAACATTTCTCGTCTTAGTATTAAGTCGACGAAATCAACACTGCACCATTACTGTACAATCCACATGCACACCTCCTCAAATGAGATGTCATTCACATGTATCCATTATGTTGTCCTCTCCACGGCATAGTATAATATCCATTGTGTGACAGAGAATGCAGCATTTCATTACAAAAATATAACTCGGATAACTTCTAGATTCGAATTTACAGAATTCTCTGTCAGTCACAGTACAAATAGCTACATGTTTGTGCAGCTAAATGTTTTCAAAATCCAACCGTTAATTATTTGTCTTCCATTCTGACCGTATGGGTTATGCTAATATCAATGTGATTTGACTGAGGGGCTGCCATAGCGTAGCCTCCAGCTTTTCATCAGAGGACAAAAACGGTTTCGTTTTTATTATTATTTTAATATTATATTATTATTATCCAAAATGAGTTAATAGCACAGGCAGACTCTTCACATACTAGAGCATGTCTGAAATAAATGTCAGAGCTGAAATTGACATGTGAATATGAAACAGCTGCTTAAACATAATAGCTAGGTGTAATGTCCACAGAAGCGAACCTTTCAAGCCTGTTTTCTCAACTCGCTGCGCACATGCAACCCACACACACACGCGCTATCAGTACGAATGCAATACAGTACAGTACAGTATGAGTACAGTACCAGTACAGTACACACATATAGGCCTGTCACAATTATTACATAATCCCCTAATCAAAATTATTTGAGATAATCACAATTATTACTAGTGTGGCAATTAATCGTCAACTTAAATGTGTAATTGTGATTCGTGACAGATTACTTATTTTCCTTTCAGCTTTTCCCTTCAGGGGTCGCCACAGCCAATCATCTGCCTCCATCTCACCCCGTCCTCTGCCTCCTCTTCTCTCACACTAACTAACTTCATGTCCTCTTTCACTACATCCATAAATCTTCTGTGGTCTTCCTTCCTCTAAGGCCTCCTGCCTGGCAGTTCCAACCTCAACATCCTTCTACCGACATACTCACTATCGCTCCTCTAGTCTGTACATGTCCAAACCATCTAGAGTCTGGCCTCATGGCTTTATCTCCAAAACATCCGACATGCACTGTCCCTCTGATGCACCCGCAGATCCGACACACCAAAGGTCCGAAGCGCGGGGACATGCGATGGTCCGACATACAGGTAGCTGTCTGTCTCTAAACCATACAACATACAGGTAGCTGTCTGTCTCTAAACCATACAGGTAGCTGTCTGTCTTTAAACCATACAACGTAACAGGTAGCTGTCTGTCTCTAAACCATACAACATACAGGTAGCTGTCTGTCTCTAAACCATACAACGTAACAGGTAGCTGTCTGTCTCTAAACCATACAACATACAGGTAGCTGTCTGTCTCTAAACCATACAACGTAACAGGTAGCTTGTCTGTCTCTAAACCATACAGGTAGCTGTCTGTCTCTAAACCATACAGGTAGCTGTCTGTCTTTAAACCATACAACGTAACAGGTAGCTGTCTGTCTCTAAACCATACAACATAGCTGGTCTCACCACCGTCTCACCACATTCTTGCTGATACTTTCCTATCACACAGCCTTAGCTACATATTAATCCCAATGGAGCCGACCTCTGACCTGCCTTATCTATGGTCTCGATGACAGCGAGACACCGGTTCCTGGTGTATGCGGAAGGGTTTAGGATTTAGTTCCTCGTTGCACTTTGTTGGCAATGACTGACAGTTCCCCTCTTTGATAATAAAGCTAGCTGCACATGTAGCAGTCTCTTCCTGGAAGCTTTAGGAATGTGGCTGCTCCAGTCCAGGAAAGTACAGTTAGTGCAGGCGGTGGCTCAAGGGGTAGAGTGGCCGGATGGGGAACAGCAAGGTTGCCAGTTCGAACCCGGGCTCCCCCAGAGTTAGTGTTGAGGTGTCCTTGAGCAAGACACTGAACCCCTAATTGCTCCTGATGTGCTGGTTGGTGCAGCCATCGGTGTGTGAATGTGATGCACAATATATGTAAAGCGCCTTGGATAAAGGTGCTATATAAATGCACCATTTACCATTTACAGTACAGGCCAATACAAAATGTATTTCCTTTTTATGTAATATTTTAGTAATCTCAAAGGTTTTAGGTGACTAAATATCATAGGACTTTTGCCATCTAAATCTACAGTTCATTTTGCAGACAAAAATGAATTTCGACGGGCATCGTAATGGCTTATTTAAGCCATAGTTTTAGTCATCCTAGCTTAGCTTTTATTTCGTTTTCATCAGTGAATAGAGGTAGTCGACAAATTTCTCGTCAGAGTTTCGGTTGATTTTGTAACCCCCGATCTTACAACATCGAGGAGGAAGACTACACGTTAAAACGCTATTCCCATAATGCTTGCCTCACAGCAACACAATGATGACTGCATACCATGCTACTTACTACTGGAGAGCCTGTGATATGATATGTGATATGAGGTTGAGTCATATTCTCCTCTCAGACCCAAACAGGTGAGATGTGTCAGTAAGTGTTTCATAACTTCCATGTCCTAGCCGGAATTCAAAACCTTTTCTTCCACATGAGAGACCAAATGTATACCATTTAATTCACCACTTTGTGAGGGGAGATATTGCGCTTCAGCCAGCGTTTCTGGTTGAACTGGGGAACTCCCCCAATCTTGATTAAGCACTTGGAATGTAGGAGTTGTGGACCTTCCCTAAAATCATGTGGGGGTCCCGACTCCCGACCCACAGGTTGAGAAGTTTGAGAACCACTGAATGTGTCCTGCCCGAGAACAGGGTCTACATGTGCTGGGTATATTACCATACGGATTTATATATAAAAAATAATACTATGAGGGTACAAATGGAACCACTTTTGGGTTCCAATTAGTACACTTTTCAGGGACGTACGTGGCCTAATAATGCATACCAAAACTGGGTTTTAAATAAATGTAATTAAATAAATAAAAGGTTTGAGGAACCGCTGGAATCTTCTCTATTCCCAGCAGTGCCGTCGCTAACTAGCCAATCTGCATGAGGAAAATTGCAAGCGCTCTCGTCTGGAGGAGGGGAGGGGGGTAGCACAAAATAATATCCTACGAGTAGGGCAACCAAATGGTCAGCTACGTCCCTGATTCCCAGTTCCCACTGACCCACTAATCCCCCGATGGGCATCACAGTGAGAGAAGGGGTAAGTAGAGTGGGGGGGAGGTGGCGGTGTACACAAACCACTCAGTAAACAAAGTCAGGAAGGATACGACTTGTTCCTCTGATAACACTTAAGCTCATCCGCATTTCCTCAGAGTAGCCTGGAGAAAGATGGAGACCTGTACATTCCCTCAGAGCGGCATGCTCTTCTTATCCATTCATATCTCTAGCCTGGAGAAAGATGGAGGTACACAGCATGTACATCTGGCACCATAGTGCTACCCAGTATAGTGCCCAGTGCGGCCACACATGAATTAATATTAGCAAAATACTGTGTACAGGCAGGCTATTATCTGACTAGTTTGACAACAGTCACAAAAGCAATTACTGTATGTATAGCCGATGTGTCCGAGTTTTCAAAGTCAAAGGCAAAGTTGTACGATTTGTGTCACACACGTTACCACAGTGAAATTTGTTCCCCCGATTTGACCCATCTCTTGGGAGCGGTGAGCTGCAGCCGTGCCGCGCCCGGGAATCATTTGATTAGTTTATTTGACCCCCCAATCCAACCCACTAATGCAGAGTGCAAAGCCAGGGAGGCATTGGGTCCCATTTGGGCCCCTGTCTTTGGTATGACCCGGCTGGGGATCGAAACCCGACCTCCCAGTTTCAGGGCGGACACTCCAACTACAAGGCCACTGTGTGGTAATGATTTAAAACATGTTTTAAAACATGTTCTAAAGTAAGCTCATAAATTCATTGCCTTATTTTTTGTATTTATTTATTATTTTTTGCTCAAGCGTATTCATTATTAAATGCAGTTTGCATTTTATCAACCAATTGAAGAATAGCCATTTCTGTAGAATGATTTTTCCTAAATCCATATTAGGTCCTGCAGATGTTCCATCATTCTGTTAAAGACTAATTTCTCCAGAATCTTTGAGAAACATGGGAGAACAGAAATAGGGCGGTAGTTACTAAATACACTATGGTCTCCAGATGTGTAGACAGGAACTACTTTGGCAATGTTAAGGTCATTGGGTATTATTCCAGTTTCTAAAGATTTGGTGAAAATGTGGGTCAAAGGCTTAACAATTGAATTTCTAGTTTTAATGATTAAGTTACATCATGACCATCAGCTGAGTCTTTCATGCACATAATTATGTCCATGATTTCCTTCTCTGTAGGAGGTTTGAAGCTCTGAATGGAAGGATGGTGACCTGTACTTTATGTATGTGTACTCGTTTGCTTGTTCATTGTGTTAATCAAAAACAAGTTACCGGTACCCATCAAATAGCTATTTGTGTTTGCCGGTATTTGTATTTATTTGAAAAAGATTCCTCTATATTTGAAAACTTAAACTTTTAAGTTTTTAATGCCAATATTTTTGTACTTTTACTCAATTAAACTGTGAATTCTGGACTGGATCTACAAGCTCATAGCGAGTGGCGCGCTACGAGCTTGTAGGTCTGCTATTTTTGAAAAATCGAAGAACGACTGACCTAGAAACATAGCTTTTTCAGAAAACTGTCATTTTCAAACAGACATTTTTAGAATCTGATCTCAGGTCAGAATGGGTTAAGTAAAACATGCGAGTACTGTTTCCACTACTGCCTGTGCGTGTAGAGAATACAGCCGGTCAAACAGATGACGAGGAGTGGCTTGGCGCGGTGCCAGCCTGTCGAGCTATGCCAATATTATACCTGTACGCCTCTAAGCTTCTTATACGCTGCGTTTATTTCTATTGTCGCTCAAGGAAAAAACAATGAAAGATAGACAGAGTTCCCACGCAGCATATCATGTGTAAGGGAAGGTCAAAGCAAGTTCAAACAAGATTAAGAGGGGTTGTCGTCACTCAAATACACAATCTATACGACAAAGAAATTAAGAATTGCCGTGACACACAGTGTTCATTTATCCATTTGTAACTGATGTACAAATGTAACCAAATTGACCCAGCAGGGTCCTTTTGGTTATTTGCACACTCGCTCCATAAAGGCCTTAACCCATTTTGACCTGAGATCAGATTCTAAAAGAAATGTCTTCTAAATCCTGACAATTTCCTGACAAAAATCCTATGTCTATGTCAGCGGTGCTCAACCGTTTTCATGTCAAGGACCCCAGAATTATCTGTATTTGGCCCCATCTGAAAATATGTTGTTCCAGGGACCCCCCAGAAGCAAAGATTTGAGCTAAAAATGTTCGCTCTGAAAGAATATATATATATATATATATATATATTCAAAGATCTGCGCCACATTTTCACGATTTAAAGAAAATAGCAGATCTACAAGAGCATAGCACGGCACCGAGTGCCACGCTATGAGCTTGTAGATCTGCTATTTTTCCAATAGCTAAGTATAACATATTGCACCAAAAGGGGTTCCTTAGTGGGTTGTGGGCTCAATATTTCATTACGAAGTAAATTAAAAGGTGGTGCAAGTGATACTTAACTGTAAAGAACGATCGGTCAGTAACTAACAACAACCGTGTCTCTAGCTCTTCAGTAAACATGAAATACATTTTTAGGCCGGGATACCAATTCCATCCAACCAGCAGAGAGAACTCATCCAGCAGGACACACGATAAGCATGAACATGTTGAGTGATATAAAATAAGCCAAAAATAAAATGAGCTGACAAAACTGGAACACTTGAAGCTTGAGCACTGGAGCACTTGAAGCTTGATGGTAAAAGGTTTAAACTGAGCATCAACCTTTATTTAAATGAGTACTATACATGCACTCACAATGTCCGTACCTGCATCTCCCTTTATACTGCATCTGTGTGACGAACACACCATTAGTCACAGTGTCTCTTGTGTTGACTTTGTGAAGGCCTTTGCCTCGAACAACCCCAGTAACAACAACAACGGTGCCTTGAGGTGTAAACCGACACAGTGTAGGTCAACTCTTTCTCTGTGCGTCGTCCGCTTCAGGACAGGGAAAGAAACCATTATCCTGACTGACCACAACCGGCAAACGGGCAGAGTAAAAAGCCTTCTTCAAACTGTAGGCAAATACGATTTGGTTTCTCAAGTTCAATCTTTAGGACCGACTGACTGACTGACACCATCTTTGAGCGGTGCCTCCGCTCCATTACGGTACGTAGCTATGTGTGTCCCTGGCTGGCTGTGTCTGACTGTCTGTCAGAGCACGGACAGCTGAAACACCTCAGCAATACCACTGGGTGGCACTGTTGTGCAGCGTCTCACACACACACACACACACACACACACACACACACACACACACACACACACACACACACACACACACACACACACACACACACACACACACACACACACACACACACACACACACACACACACACACACACACACACAGTCACACACACAAAGGCCTGGGAGGAGGGCTTGTACAGTACAGTACAGTACAGTACAGTAGGAAAAGTACAGTACAGCAGGGGTTCTCAACATTTTTGGCTGGGGACCCCCGGAAATGCTTTGGCCATGTCTCGATGTCTGGTTAGGATGCCTCTCGGGCGTCTCCCTAGGGAGGTCCTCGAGGCACGTCCCACTGGGAGGAGACCCCCGGGGCAGACCAAGGCGCAGTTGGAGGAAACACATCGACTCACTGGCCTTGGAACGAATCAGGATCCCCCAGGAGGAAGTCACTAATGTTGCCCCAGAGAGCTCCACTGGCTGGCACAGGTTAAAGATGGATGGATGGATGTGATCAGATCATATTTGAACTAAAGTTCAAATGTGATTATTTTGAGGGGGGGTGATGTGGCCTGAAAGGTTTGAGAATCACTGCTGTAGCCGACTGGGAGCTGCTATAAAAACAGGTCATGTATAGCGGTCCAGGCCTTCAGTACGTCCTTACAGAGGAACAAGGATGAGTAATATTTCATCAAATCTGTACCAGCCAGGTACAGTCAACCTCCCGGGAGCGTGCTCACTCCGTGCTGCTGCTACTGAGGGCTGCGTGGCAACAAGGACACTTTTGAGGAATATAAATATCATGCAGCGCAACGCTGACGCGCCCCCAAGGAGACTGGTAGACAGAGAACACAGTACAGCTTTGAATAGCTAATATTTATTTATGGAAAAATAATAATTGCAACAGCTTGTTAGGATATGGCAGTACTTGAAGGACAAATTTAGTTTTATGCAACCAAGGTTCATGTTTTTAGGTTGTTATTAGAGAAAGTAAAAGATGAGAATGCAAAATAACCAGTTTGCTGCATTCTTTCGTTTTTTAGCTATTTTTGACAGGGGGGCGGGGGTATTTGAACAAGTGGCTAAATAAATGTATTTTTTTTTGTTGAAACATTTAGGGAAATTTCATTATTTACTATAGTCCTACTAGACCCCTGGAAATTACATCTGGCCACAGTAGTTTTTCAAATCAAGGACCATTATTTATTCAGCATTTGAGCTACGGACCACCATTTGATGAGATTTAGCCTCTCAGACTAAAAAAATATATTTTATTGTCGTTGGATAAGATTTTACCCTCTCAAGAGTTAAAGATCTGTATAAGGGTCCATTTGGTTACCAACCAGTGATGTAAATAGGTTTTCAATGTAATGAGTCCCGGGATGCAGGGACTTAGATGAGTCCCAGGGACATTTTATGAGTCCCACTTCAACGACATATTTTGCCATTTTTACAAATTGCTAGCAAAATAAACTAGAATAAAAAGAATAGTACAGTAGTGCATCCCGTGGATGCAGAGGTTGTTGTTTTATTGCGTCCCTTAAATATAAACTGCGTTTTGGGATGCAAAATGCACTCTACATCATTTAGCTGCTGGAAACCCTTTCAAGGACCACTGGTGGCCCCCGGAGCACTGGTTGAAAACCATTGATCTAACCACAAGTTGGACTCAGTCGTTATTGCAGAGAATCTCCTTTTTCATTTCCTGGCTCGATTTCACCCCGAGTGAGGCTCAGGTGATTGGTGGTTGAACGTTGGCCCTGCAGGTGAGCTTCCACTGATGGAGAGTAAACCAAGTACATTTACTCAGGTAAATTCATTCCATTCAGGACGGGAACCCCTTATGGTGTTTTAAGCATCATGTTGAAAAATTGTGAGGCAAATCTTTTGAATATATATTCTTTCACAGCGAATGTTTTTAACTCAAATCTTTGCTTCTGGGGGGGGGTGCCTGAACAACATATTTTCAGATGGGGGTCCGCAGCCAAATACAGATAATTCTGGGGGTCCTTAACATGAAAAAGGTTGAGAACCTCTGACATAGAAACATAGGTTTTTCAGAAAACCGTTTTATTTTTAGAATCGTCCTCAGGTCTAAATAAAACGCTAAAGGCACTTACTTTACTTTATACCATTTCCATTTTGTTATACTGTTTTTGTGCTTCCAATGCATCTCATTGGGCAAATACAAATACTTTATATTCTACTACAATTATTTGACGTCTAAATTATGAACCACTTATTTCACCTATTTTATACTTTTATACAGCTATTAAAACATGGTCGTGACACAGCCTGTGTATCTTCCCTTTTTTAAATTATGAATACAGGTGTTTTACTAGTATTTTTATGTTGTGGTATATCGTTACATTTAGGCTACTTAGGTCTAAGATCCGAGTAGGTCCTCAATCTACTGTAAGCCTCCCACTATACTCCTCCAGGACACAGTAAAGCCCTCCTGGTGTTACGAGTTCAGCTCTCCAGGGATCAGGATCATTACAGCAGTGGTTCTCAAACTTTTCATGCCAAGGACCCCCAAATTGACACTAATTAGCCCACGGACCCCCATTTGAAATCAAATGGGGAACAGCATAACCAAATAAACCCTATAGCGAATTAGTTCCCCACCCCCCCAAAAAAAAACTACATTAATAAAAACGCTGAACGCTACAAAAGCCCGCCACAGACTGAGCGTTTTTCCCCTCAGCCGCCAGGCTGCTAAATGACTCTGGTTTCACTCCCACCCCAACTGCCCCCTAGGGAGTGTCACTGTCCGGCACTATGACACCGGACATGTTTGCACTATGTTCCATAACTCTGCACTTTATATTTATCCTTCTTGCATGGTGTTGTATTTGTGTTGTTGAAAAAAGGAATATGGAATGGAATGCACACACGCAAATGTCAAAACAAATTCCTACAGTATGTTTTACACAATGGCAAATAAAGGAATCTGAAGTACTGCTTTGGAGGAAAATCAGCGGTGTGTGGCTGCGTGTGTGTGCGCGCGCACACAGGACAAGTACAATTAATGACTGATGATTGGCAAACAAGGGTCAGGTGTGTAGGTCTACACACCTCAAGTATAGGCCCATTCATTGGGGAACCTTTTCTACGCAATACTTACAATGGGAACTGGGAATGAGTGCCCTTTACTTTGGGGCTTGACTTGAAAAGAACATTGGAACGGATCAACAGGTATGATGAAGAAACAGCGACTATGTAAAAAAATAAGTCAACGCTTATCTGCTGACTGTCCTGCAAGGCACAAAAGATCATTCATGCGACAGCCAGGAAGGAATCCACTACAAAAGGTGCAGACAGTACGAGGAGGAAACGCCAGACAAAAAGCATGCATGCCACACTAGCATATCACATGCAGCGCTGTGACTGTAATGACATTTCATCATAATAATAATCCCTCTAAAAAGACAAAGGCACTGAAGAATGAGCATCACTTCCTTGCTCTTGTGAAAGGTTCACACACACACACACACACACGCACACACACACGCACACACACACACACACACAGCACGTGGGCACGCACGCCATGCTGAGACTAGATCATGACGTTTGTCTCTGTCGGGCGGAAACCTCATATGTCCAAAACTGTTAAGGTGCGTTTAGACTTGGATGGTTAGAGCAGCGCGATTACTATACAACAAAGTCTATGCAAAGACGAGCAGTTGCACGAGCGACCTGGCGCAGCACAAACGGGACGAACCGAGGCGAATATTTAAATTCAAGTCTGAACGCACCTTTACTTTCTAGGATTGAAATTCAGAAAATAGCAAAAGCAGCAGATCTACAAGCTCTTTTAAAAAAAAGCCTGTGGGTCTGCTACCTTCGATGCTTTTGTGCAACACTGTCGCATGATCGATTAGGGCGTTCAATTACGAAAGGAGAGGGAAGTCTGGAGTTCTCTGGTGCCCCCATGACTCTACTACGGAAAAGCAGTTGAAGATGGATGGATGGATTTACGAAAGGGATATGGAGTCAAGAGGTTTCTCCCCACAGCGACGATGCATACAGTACTGTACATACTTAGGCTTTGGGTAATTCTAGCAGTATGTCTCATCCAGAACAATTAAGGCCTAGACAACGCATTTTATTCATATATTAACTTCACATTCACTGGCTTCTGTCAAGGGGCAAAGAGAGCATCCGTAGGCCAGGTGGTTCTCAAATGGCCCCCCATAACAGGAATGGTCCATTTGGTTCCCCACTATCAATCATGTAGCTAGTATAGGGACCACCAAGGGAGGACACTACTTTGAGAAGCACTGCATTGTATTAAGAGTAGACTACCCAAAATCCTCAGTGTTCATTTATCCACTTGTGAATGAACACAGATTTAACAGATTAAGTCAACCATCATCGCGGAACAGTCATCCAGGTCATTATGCAATATGCAAACTCGTGTTGACAATCATGCAATAGTAGAAGCTAGAAGGCAGGCCTACATATGAAATAGACGTTTTGGGGGATGTCACTGTGTGTGAGACATTGACCACATCCCCTTGACCACATCGCCTGAGCACTTGAGCAATATCTTTACATGTGCCAGCCTAGATCAGTGGTTCTCAAAGTGGGGTCCTGGGACCCCCAGGGGTCCTTGAGAGAGTTCATGGGGGTCCCCAGCTAAATGATAGATAGGAAACAAATGGACCCGTATGAGTCTGTAACTCAGAGAGTGTACAAATGGAACCAAAGAGACCCGCTAAATCAACATTGATTGTACAATATAAATTGGGGTCCGACTCCCAGAGTTAGAAATGCCATTCAATGGGGGCTCGTAGACTAATGCATTTCAAACTGGAAGGGTCCCTGAAATTAAAATGTTTGAGAGTCACTGCTAGAGCCGTGAAAATCTTCTCTTATGGGGGTCCCTGGGCTAAATAATGCCAATTTAGGGGTCCTTGACATGAAAATGTTGGAGAACCAAGTGCTCTAGATCCCAAAATCAGGGCAAGTGGCTGCATGCCGTGGCACCCTACGGTGCCTTGACGCAAGTCCAGTGGTGCCTCCGTCCAAACACTTAATATATATAATATAATAACATAATATTTGGAGTCTCTTCACCAAAAATAGTGAATGTTCTCCTCATCGGAATAGGAATGCTGAGGTTTAACAAGTGGTTAAACGCCAAGCATAATAAAAGTTATTTTCAGTCTGTCAGTCTATTTCTAGTAATGGAAACTAAATATTCTTTCCAGTTTTCCTCCTCGTGACATAACTGTATCTTTGGGGGAAAGATTGACATTATCTACGTTATGTACCGACCGACAATGTCCTTCAGTGGTGCAGACAGTGGATCCAAAATGTATTTACAGCAGGGGTTGACCCGACCCGATCCAAAACTGAGAACCACTGCTCTAAATAAAATAGAAATCACACTTGTGTGAAGTGACGGACGGGCGCTCTTCTCATCGTACATCATCTCATACTGGCCAATCAGAATGCCTGCCCTGTTGCCACAAATTTGTCATATTTGGCGTATATTTGACCCAATTTCTCCTTTCATTGTCGATGGCAAATATGAGACGTGTGGGTGGGGACAAGATGACGTACATTTTCTCTTCATTGTCAATGGCATTTCATGTTTGTGTTGTGGACATTTTGTGGGGACAAAAGCTGTATATTAGGAGGGGCTAGCGCCCCTCAAAAGAGCAACAATGTCGTTCTCAACTTTGGGCCCCGTGGGGTCCATGTGTGGGTCAGGGGTTGCCATGTAGGCACTAGGCAGTGGTTCTCAACCTTTTTCACATCAAGGTCCATTATTTATTCTGCATTTGAGCCACACGGACCACCATTTTATGAGATTTAGCCTCTCACACCCAAAACTAAATAATATTTTATAATATTATTATTTTTAAATACCGGTATATAAAAATATACATTCTCTCATAGTGTAGGCATCTTGTTAATTTACATAAGTAAAGCGTAACATGAAACCAAATGGACCATTTGGTTTCATTTTACGCTCTCAAGAGTTAAAGATCTTTAAGGGTCCATTTGGTTACCAACTCTCCATCATTTAGCTGGGGACCACCTGGAACCTCCTCAGGGACCACTGGTGGACCCCGGAACACTGGTGTAGGTTAGCAAAGATCACCATTGTATTATTATTACTTAATGTACAAGAGAAGAACAATGAGAAGAACAGTTATTTTTCGCCTTATGTGGTGACATGGACTCATATGGACCAGTCACACAACCAACCATATCCAACAATAAAAAGATAACATATTCTAAGATTTGTCAGAGAGACTAATACATCTCAATCAAAAAGGGAGGGGGTCACTCAGTCAGTGGACTAAATAGGGTCCTTTATTCCGTATGAAAGGGGGTTGAGAAGCATTGATCTATTAGACACAGTGTCACAGTCATTTTAATTGACTGTGACAGGCTCTGCGGACCAGATTAGCAACAGCTCAGCCCATCAGGCAGTCATATATAGTGGTGTACTGAAGCTGCAGCACGTGCTGCTGCTAAATCTATAACATATAGCGTTTGTCACTTAAATTATGAATGACAATAATATAATATATGATAGGCCTACTGCTAACTTTGCTAAGTAAGTGTCATTTACAATGTATAATGCTATATACCGGTACGGCTGGTTTACCAGATGTCACATGTAACCCAATACTAAGCAGTAAGCACAGCATGCATGAGCCTAAAAACTACACATATAGATTGTACAGTTCTCTGACAGCGTGCAAAATGTAACCAAATGGACCCTTAACGGGTCCATTTGGTTACATTGTGCACACAGGCAGAGTTAAATAGATGTGTGTAAAGTGAAGATTCTATACATTCCAAGGGGAAAGCAAACGCCGGGGAAACTCACTTGCTTTTGTCCGCCGCGCTCATCTCGTCAAACTTTGTTGAAAGATGTTCCAAAGTAGGCTACTCGTTACCAGCTTGTCCAGTCCTCTTAATGATCTTGTCTTGTGTTGGTCCAATAAAATAAAAATATAAAAAGAATAAACTACTGCACACACGGTGTTGGGTTTGATTTACGCGCTTTTGAAACCATGAAGATCACCAGCTGATTCCTCCTCTCGTTAGGTCGGACTATAGTGTAAAGGCGCTATTAGTATTATCTATAAATATCCAAAGTATGTTTACATTTAAACGCTGAAGACTCATATTATCGCGCCCGGTTTAAACTGTTGGTCATGCTGCGACTGAGAGAAGTTAAGTTGTTGTATTGTGTGAGGGAGCTGTGTGCGTGTGCGTGTGCGTTTGTGTGTGCACCACCAGGCAGGCTGCAGGCAGCGTGTCCTGTTCCATTTTTAAAGAACCATCCTCCCTCCCTCCTCCAACCGTGACGCGACACAAGTGGGAGGAGGTGAAGGTCAAAAAGTAGAGACTGAGCTCTAATGATGCCATCATCAACATCATCACATCTCTCTCTCTCCCTCTCTCTGTGTGACTGTGTGTGTGTGTGTGTGTGTGTAAAGGAATTAACACACAATGTTGTGTGTTTTGTAAAATAAAGCAATTTATTATGCAATGTACAACCTGTGCAGATGGATCAACAGCCTACTGTATATGTATATGTAAAGAGATACATTATATAACGCACGTGCACTTATATTATAGCCGCGCATATTTGCCCATGATATTTTATTAAAAGTTTCCATATGGCTGATTAACTGCAAGAACACTGATATGTATTGCAGCTGACCTTTATAGATAGACAATTGCATGGATAAATAAATATATATTCTTTTAAAAGGGTAAACTTTTGTTTGCCAAGAGCTTCAACTTCAACTGGATATGGGCTCACATCCAGTGGTGGACAAACTCTACTTGTGTCAAGGTATATGGTCACAACTATCATACAAGTTGCTCAGTCAAATTTGTACTTGATTTAAAATAGGCTTAATTAAAATTAAGCTTGCTTTAAAAAAAATCTTATCAAAACCAGTAAGACACCCTGAGGGCGAGAAGGTCACCGCTTCTCTCCCTCAGGGTGTCTTACTGGTTTTTACACACACACGTGCACCGTGCACGTGACCTCGCCGAGGTCGCGTGCATGCATCCGCCTGGGTGACGGCAGACATGGTTGCTGGGCGAGCACTGGCGCTTTTTTACGGGGGGTCAGATCAACATATGGAATGAGTTCTGTACTGTATATGAAGCATGTCTGTCTTGAGTGTACAGGGTTTGATGGGGGTCCCTAGCTAAATGATAGATAGGAAGCAAATGGACCCTTATGGGTGTGTAACTCAGAGAGTGTACATTGTACAATTTGTACACTCTCAGAGTAAAATCAACATTTGTTTTACAATATAAATTGGGGTCCCAGAGATAGAAATGCCATTAAATGGGGGGTCTTCCGTAAACTAATGCATGTCAAACATGGAGGTCCTTGAAATTAAAATGGTTGAGAATCACTGCTAGAGACATAAAATTCGTCTCTAATGGGGCGGTCCCTGCAGGCATATCTTTCTTAAAACGGGGGTCCTTGTCAATTTTGGGGTCCTTGACATGAAGAAGTTTGAGAACCACTGATTAATTAGGCCAGCAGATTTAAGACAGGAATATTGAGAAACAGAGATCTGCAGCATACAGTACATTATAGCCCAATAATAAGACCTATACTGTAGGTGAATGTGATCCCTTGCAGAGTCTTGCACCACCTTCTGGACTGGCATGGTCTTTGCACTTGGAAGATAGGTTCTATAGTAAATGGGGTTCTCTGCTGCTGTTATTTTGATGTCACACATTTCAAAACACCACATTAAATAAACCTCAGAGTGTATACTTATTCCAAAATAATGTATTTCACAGATCTCATTTCCAGGACAGCTACACGTGCTGTGACACATTAAAAATGGCCAAAACATTTAAAAGTGGATGTATTTCAGACTTGGTAAACTATTTGGTTTATACCTGCATGTATACACTTACAGTTACACACACATTGAGTAAAACAACATATTAGAGGAAAGCATTTCAAGACTACCTCAAAAAGGTGAAGGCACTGCTGTTGATCCAATAATTTAAAATAATACACACTTCACCCTTTTTGCAATAAAATTACATTTAGAAGATTTAGAACGGTCTTTATGTGTGTAATATGTGGTTTTAGATATTTTTGATTTTAGCAGTGAGCCCCAGTGTCTGTGATGTCATGGGCACTGCGCTGACTTACTTCGTGGCCGGTGCGTCTCTTCCGGGTTTTTAGACAGCTGGCGGATGGAAATGAACGCGGCAGAATGCCGCTTCCGGGAATGAATGCTGCAAAAATGGTGTCCCTTTAACATACTCAGTACCAATACAGGTACATGTCTAGTGCAGTGGTTCTCAACCTTTCCTGGATCAGGGCCCTCAAAAGCCTCTTCAGAGCATATTTATTTTAACGATCAATCAATTGATTCTGTTCCAGCTTGGATCATTGGAACTAACGTATTCCTGTTTATCGTATCAGAATAAAAACAATATTTTCAAACTGTTTAAAGAAAGAAAAAAATACCATATATTTTTAACATACTATGTGACGTTTAGAAATGAATATAATGTGATTTTTGTCCAATCTGTATGGTAGAGTAGGATTGTGTTAATACTGTACAAAGAAGTCCATGTATTTGGGCCCAACTTCACCTAGGCTGTATTACCTTAATAAACATGTCACTAGTTTAAAGTCTCATTTCTAATGTCATAATATTCTTTTTGGAAAATTATGGTCCCATTTATAAAAATAATAACCATAAAGTCGCGCATGTTCTGAGGGGCGTGGCTACCGTTACTGTCTATGAACGGGATCCCCCACCCACTCGAGTCAAAATAAAAACCAACGAAGAAGAAGGGGGGAAGTCCCGCCTCGTTGTCTGGGCCAGCCAATGGGCCAGCTGGGCCCAAACGGATCTAGAAAGATGGCGACTTCCATTGCAAGGACTGACAGGCTTCATTTTACATTCATGTTAGACCCGCGGAACGCTTTGTCCATATTTTTTACAGTCTATGGGGTAGAAGGGGAAAGTTACATAGCGCTTCTTTAACCCATTTAGGCTGATATAGAAACCTATGTTTCTATATCAGTGGTGCTCAATATTTCATGTCAAAGACCCCAAACATTATATTTAATTGGCCGCCAACCCCCATTTGAAAATATGTTGTTCCAGGGACCCTCCCAGAAGCAAAGATTTGAGTTAAAAGCGTTTGCTCTGAAAGAATATATTCAAAGATTTGCACCACAAAAATTATAAAAGTATAACATAATGCCCAGAATTGGTTAAATTGCAATATCTTCCCGGCCCACAGATTGGGAACCGCTGTTGTTCTACTCTTACTGTACCTGTATGTTGCGTTTCACGCATAGTGCTGTTGCAGCAACAACAACCGAATCATGGTTTTTAAATCAGGGTTTAAAATATAAACAAACACTGCAGATAATCATACTATAATTCAGCGAATGTCTGAATGTCTGTCTGAATGTCTGAATGTCACTGACAGCGCGTTATCTCATCATTGACTGCACGAATCATTCCCACTTTTCACACAGGCATGGACCATAATTATATGGAGGGCGTAACGGAGCCCTTTTTTCCATTTGACACATTAATGATTAATAATGAATTTATTAGTGAATAAAAACAGCCGTTTACAGCCGTGGTCTTTGTCCGTGGTCTATCTCCGACCGAGCCACACTATTAGCACACATCTCTCCATGCCAAAAGAATTCTGCACGCTCCCAGAATCCAGCTAGGCTACTTTTTACAGACGCAACTGTCATATTTACTGTACAAATATTGTTTTAACATCACCACACGATGGGCAATGCGCCGGGGCGCAGTACCCCCCACGGCCACAAGATGGGGGCAAATATCTCACAACGGGTAAGGGCTAGTAATATAAAACAATCAAAGTGAAACGAATGATAACACTAATAAAAAGTAAATTAATTCCACGTCGTCCTCACTGCCTTGCATCTTCTCCAAAAATGATTGATTGTCATCGCATGTGGTTTATTCACAACGTGCTTAAGAACTCCTTCACCTGGAGGAATAAAGCAATAAATCGACTATTATCAGATCTACTATTTTTTGAAAAATAAAATCTACAGAATTCTCTGTAGAGTTATTGTCACAACATATTTGAGTACAAAATAGCTACATGTTTATGAAACTAAATGGTTTCAAAATCCAACCGTTCATTTATCTTCCATTCTGACTACATATAGGTTATGCTAATATGTTGTCAAATAAGTTCAAGAAGATTGTAGCTGTCTGTTTTGGACGTACATGGTTTCCACCCGACATCGACAGTTTGCTTCCTTGCTAATGACTAGTCAAATGGGAGTTGAGCTGCCATGAGAACTCTTGTGTTTATTCAACACCAAACTGCTACACAAGCAACACCTCAGCCTACAGAGGTCAAACCTGTGTGTGGCTATCTATCCTAAGGTAAAGAAAGGCTAGTAGGGGCAATTCAACAAGCCCTATACATTGCAAAATCCTTTATCCTTTATTGTTATGCAAATAGAACCAAATAGACCAGCAGGGGTCCATTTGGTTCCATGTATACACTCTCAGAGTTACAGAACTGTAAGGATCCTGTTGGCTCCAAACCCGCCCGCCATTTTACAAATGGGAAAATAAGTTACAAATGGATGTATTTCCATACACATAAATAAAACAAATAAAAACACCAAACACCTGATAGAATTGTACATTGTCCATTGGACAATGTAATGTATCAGTATTAATATATTCAGCAGGACTTTTAACCCATTTTGACCTGAGATCAGATTCTAAAAATGTCTTCTACATCCTGACAGTTTTCTGAAAAAGCTGTTTCTATGTCAGTCATTCTTCGCTATGAGCTTGTAGATCTGCTATTTTTCAACTTACAACTTACAATATACTGTATGTACTATTTCAACACAATTTTCAACGACATAATTAACCATTTGCTTTTCTAAAAACAATATACAGTATATACTGTATATTTTATTAATTTCAATGTTAATATTCTCTCACCTTCTCAATCATGTCGGCACACTTGGCAGTGTTCCCTTTAAAGTCGTCATCCACATCCATTGTCAGGATCGGCAGATTGTTTAGATACTGGAACTCCATGCTGTGGGTCAGAGGTGGAATTAAACATTAAACAACATTTAGATACTGGAACTCAATGCTGTGGGTCAGAGGTGGAATTAAACATTAAACATTGTTTAGATATTGGAACTCCATGCTGTGGGTCAGAGGTGGAATTAAACATTAAACATTGTTTAGATACTGGAACTCCATGCTGTGGGTCAGAGGTGGAATTAAACATTAAACATTGTTTAGATACTGGAACTCCATGCTGTGGGTCAGAGGTGGAATTAAACATTAACCCATTCTGACCTGAGATCAGATTAAAAAAATGTCTTCTACATCCTGACAGTTTTCTGAAAAAGCTATGTTTCTATGTCAGTCGTTCTTCGATTTTTCAAAAATAGCAGACCTACAAGCTCGTAGCGCGCCACTCGGTGGCGCGCTATGAGCTTGAAGATCTGCTATTTTTCAATAGCTAAAGCATAACATAATGCTAACACCAAAAGGGGTTCCCACAACAATGCTTAATTTTTTTCTTTTTGCTATCATCGTTTCCTTAAGCAATTGAGCATTTAAAGGAAGTCACAAGAAGCCTAAGAAATAATGTGTTTCCTTTCCTTGTTCATTTCTAAGAACCCATCGAAGAGACAAAGACAACAGCTCATTTAGAGTATGTGTCAGGAAACCTATTTTAATCTCCTGGTTGTCTTACCGGTTTCAACAAGAGTATGAAGCCTCAGATTTGGCACTGGTAGTAGGTCTTATGTATCACAAACATAATGTTTCAAACATATGTTTATTTCCCTTTTCGTTGTACTTTTTCATAGATAGATTCTTTATTTATGTGTCATGCACCAGAGGTGCCCAGCCCACATGGACTTATAGGACAGGTTGAAATATTGAAATAAAATGAACTATAGTAACTAAAGTTTTCAAATAAATAGAGTATTAAGTAATAAGTACAATATGTGTGTATATTTGTGAACCAGCATGACATGAAAAAAACGAAAATGACCAAAACTCCAATGGCTGCAGCCCCTCAGTCAAGGTGGGTCACATTTGGATCCGAGATGTAGTTTAGTAGATGTACAAGTATTGGACATTGGAAATACGTATAGTACTATGTAGTAGTATATGCATGTACTTAGTAATTCAACTCTGTGGAAAAACTAGGGTGATTGTGAGTGCATTTCTTACCGCATGGTCTTGTGCTGTAGCCAGCTCTCATGCTTAAAGTGGAGCTTTTCCAAGTACTCCAGAGGAATGTCTTGTTCTTCTTCTCTGCCTCGGGTGTGCAACCTATGCAAACACTTCTAAAACACACAACAAACAAAAGGAACAATGAGTGAGAAAAACACATTGAACCCTGAAAGAGAAATCCAGGTGTTATACATGTAGCAGCAGAGAGAATGAAACACAGAAGGGTAAGAGTAAAGATTAATGAATAAATAAATATAATAGCAAGAAAGGGAGTAATCTCAGACGTCAGTCGTTTATGACGTATATCTACTATTTGTATAGGTATCATTATAATGTTCTCTAATACTGTAGATAACAGAGTCCCAAATGTTAAAAAAAAGTATAGAACATCCCGTTAAGTGAGGGGCGGTCTTATCATCATCATACGTCATCATAAATCATCTCATTCTGGCCAATCACAATTTGCGTCCTCACTTTTATCTTCAATGTTTGTGTTTACTCTAACGCGGAAAGCTGGGCATAGGAGGGTCTAGCGCCCCTCAATAAAAAACATGAATAAAAATGTGTATCAGTGAGTGTGCACGCAAAATGTGAGATTAGCTGTGGACAAACACACAGACAGCCCCATTGAAATAATAATATACAAATCACACTCGTGTGAACTTAGTGAGGGGCTACCTAGATGCACATTCCGTGCTCAGCCAATAAAATCATCACAAAATGTGATTCCGGCCAATCACTTTTGGCGTCTTCACTTTTCTGCCCTCATTTTTATCTTCAATGTGTACTTTGCGCAGCCAATCAAATCATGGCTATTGGGGTGATCAGCCAATCACAAGCCAAAACAAGTGTTTACACAAACCCGGAAAGCATTTATCAAAAATAAACTACAGAACAACTCGTGAACAAAAAGTTGTGGGATTCTGCGAAATTAACTCGTTCACACCGATGCTAAAAAAAATCACACCCGTGTGAAGTGAGGGGCGCTCTTATCGTGCTATGATTAGGTGATGGTATGATGATATAAAACAAACGGTGTCAAAACAAACATTAAATTCTCTTTATTGTTAATGTTTGTGTTAGGGACAAGATGACGTCTTTAAAACAAACATTGAACTAAAAACAAACATTAAACCTCTCTTCATTGTCAATGGCATTTTTAAAACAAACAGTGAACTAAAAACAAACATTAAACCTGTATATAGGAGGGGCTAGCGGCCTTCAAAAATATAAATAAAACTATAGAATAAAATACTGCTCTGCTGGTTGTAGAAGAATGAATGAATATACCTATCGCTAAACGTACAGTCTGTAGAGTCAAATATAATGGATATGTCTAACAGTTACTTTATCAGTGATTAGGAGGATGTGTGGGATACATGGTCTGACCTTCAACATAGAGCATCAGGGTGAAAATGTACACTAGTAGAACAGTACCTCAACGTGCATCAACACGTAACCTCATCATGCTGTCAATCTTTTCTATTATGCCATATGGTTCATTTGTCTATTTCTATCGATGTCCACAATTGGCTGCTGAGCATGCAGCAGACATTAGAAAGGTTAAGATAAGAAAGAGTCCCATTTAAAAGTGGGAAGGTGAAACCAGGGTGTACGGTGGAGGTATAGGAAGAAGGGGACACTCTGGGTGCGCTAACGTAAAGTCCTAATTTATACTTTGTTACATGACGTGTCGCGACGGGGCAAGCTCAGAACGCATCGCATCCGCGATGCGTCGTGAGCTTGTAGATCGGAAATTCTCATAGTACGAGTCAGGGTTAAGACTGCTTTGGGGGAGTGTCAGTTCACTGACATTGTTACCTATATATCCTCTCTATAACAGAAGGGGTTTCATAATAGACGTCTTGATCTTTTGTACTTCCTGCACAAATACGCCCACGTTCTGGGTGAACCTGTCCTGATTCCTCGTCAGCAGGTTGCGTTCTATTCCCCTCATGAGATTCTCAAAGCACAAGAGCATCAATTGCTGCTTCTCCGGAGGCTGGCTGTTCACGATGCTGTACCTCAAGTCTTCGAAATACGCCTCATTAAGCAGGATCAGGCCTAACAGAGGCCTGGATATGGCCCAAACGTCCCGGTTCCGGCAGGTGTCCACGACAACAAAGTTCAGAACCGTGGGGAGCATCTGCTTCAGCATTTCAGTTTGCTGCTGCATGACGTGTAGGAAGCGGATGTCCGTTTCCGCCATGGGGGCGGGCCGTTTCTTCATGGCAGAGTGCGAGAACAAGCAGAACAAGTAGGTTACGATGTGATTCAGACTGGAGCAGCTGGCTAGCGACACCATCGTCATGGTGGTGGTGGCTTCCACGCTGGGCAGCATCACGGTAAGCCCTTCCGATATAGAGGTCATGATGTAAATCAAAGCGTGCGACTCCAGACCGGCGACAAAGTACATGTGGTCCTGAGTCACCACTTCCAGCAAAGCATAGAATGCCTGGCTGAGCTTGGGATACTCCAGTATGTCGCTGTGCGGAATGGACAGAAACAGTTTGACGAAGGTCTGCAGCGCGTTCTCGAGAGCATCGTCGCGGTAGAAACGGAGCGCTCCGAAGCTGATGTAGTTGCCGCCGAGGGCAGCCTTGAGCATGTTGAAACACACGCTCACTCCCTTCAGCTTCAGCGCGTACACCTGCTCCTTAGGTACCTCCCCCGAGGTCAGGATACGGTTCCCGTACGTGGTGACCGTCTTGCTAATTTCTCTGAACAGCAGGATCCCATTGGGCGAGGAGATGCCAAACTGGAGCCTTTGGAACTTGTTGTGAACGAGCTCTGCCATGAGTTTGAGGACAGGCGTGGTGACTGCTGGGTCGTGCCACCAGAACTCTATGGCCCGCTGCAGGACGGGCATGTAGGCCGGATAGATCCAGTCAAAGAGCATCATGAAGCTGTTCTTACCAGTGAAGGCAATGGCAATGCCTCTCAAGTCACGGACTAGACCCACCAAAGCCCTCTTGGCTTCCAGTTGGTTGGTGGCGAGCATCCGAGCCACAGATTCAAACACAGTTGTGAGCGGCAGCATGAACTGTTCAAACTGGTTCTCGTCCTCACCCAGATTAACCGTGACCAGGCGTCCAAGTGCAGTGTAGAAAGTGGTTCGACAGCGCATGTCGCTAAGATTAGACTGGCTGTTGAGGATCGAGAAGTTCTCACTTGCGTGGTTATTCAACATGAACTGGACAGCATCGAGCTTTGCCAGCTCTCTCACACTGTTGGTGGGCCCTATAGAGAGGGCATGGAGTAGCTGAAGTGTCTTGGACGTGGCTGCTTCGGAATGGCCCCAGAATTTCAGATTGGTGGTGATTTTCCCAATGAAGACATTAAGTACCGTGCTCTGATCAGTAATTCCGAGAACCTCCGATAGCCGCGTGTAAAGGTTGGATTTATTAGGCACCTGATTATTTATGTAGATGTTTCTCAACTGCTCACAGAAGCTGAGCATGGCCAGCTCGAGCCTCTCATTCCCAGCCTGTGCCAAGCGAGAGTCTGTCAGATTCATCAACTGGAGCACACGACATGCAAGCTCTCCATCCATGGCGTCCGTTTCCTCATTACTGGTGAACGCAGTCCGTCCTCCGATCACGGCTCCAATCATATATACCAACCATGTCAGCCAACCCTCTTGAACGGTGATGTCTGCCTGGTTGGAGGTTCTCGACTGCAGTAGCTCTTGATACTTCTGAGCGGACTGGTCGAAGAGTTGAATGAGCAACGTCCAGGTCCCCGCGTAACAATATCTCCCTATGGTGGAGAACTGCTCCATCTGTTCCTGAACGACGGCGGCGTCGTCCAGAGGATCCTCGAGGTTGTCTCTCAGGATCCTGTGGACCGAGTCGAGACGCGACGTGATGTAGGCCTTGGTGACCACGGGCGTGTACGTGTCCAGGAGGTGTGGACGCGGGAAGTCTTTAACGTGGAGAAGGTTCGTAACCAGGCGCTGCCATAGATCTAGCAGGTAGTGAACGCTGTTGGGCGCAAACTCTGAGTGCTGCAGACCGCTGACTGTAAAGTTGGCTACGAGGCGTATTACTTCAGGGTAGTTATTTACCGTTACCAGGTCATCTAGCTGGTAGTTGCTCTTCAGCTGCGACAGAAGCCGACAAAACTGATGGTAATTATCAGGGTCTGGCAGACACTGGGGGTTTTCTAATATTCTCTTAACTCCCTCCACTAACTGTGAAAGGAACTTTTCTCCTTCTTCTCTGCTGAATAGATTCCTCCGAAATGAAACTATCTGAACGAGACATGACAACACCAACGGGGAGAGGGACGGAGGGGTGGAATGATACAAGTTGAAAAAGAGGTCTAGGGTGGAGGCATCGAGGAATGCCGATTTCCAGACGCTCGGGATCTGCACGCTGTGGAATTTACCATCCAAGCGCTCCGAATCAACATACAAATTTCCTATGAAATCATAACTGAGGCAGCTGTGGCTTAGCTTCAGCAACTGCATCAGCAGGGCATGCTGAGACTCAGGGTTCAGATTAAGGTTTTTCCCCGACGCCTGTTTAAGCAAATTGCAGGACAAATTGAAAATGTCCAAAAGCGAAGCATCTCTAAATGACACGGCTATCGTCCTGTGCTCTTTCAGCGTATGCTGTGTCTTGTCAAACCGATCAATCTCGTCGGTCAGCTGGCAGAGAATGGTGACTCCCAGGATGCAGTGTTCCACGCTGTCCTGTAAGAAGCGCGTCACGTCGGCAATGACATTCCTGAAGACATAGTCGTCCTTCTGACGACAGTCGAACCAGCCGAGCTTGGTGAGGCGGGCGTACAGATGAATGAGGGCCTGGGTGACAGACGCGGGTAACTTCGGCCGCCCCGCCAGATAATTCAGCACATAGTTCCGGATGTCCATGCGCTGTTCAAGGGGCAGAGGATTGCTGGTTCTGCACACCAGCTTAGATAGACAGGTGGCAGCGAGCAGCTGAGGATATGCCGAGGTGCCTCTCTCTAGCAGTAGCAGACATTTGCTCAGACAATCGGGGCTGTTGGTGAATTCCGCCAACGCTTTCTCCGCCTGGTGCCGGACAGCCGTGTCGGTAGACTCGTATAGCTGCCAGCATAGCATCTCCAGCTGAGCAAGGCCCGGTTCTTCCATTTTGCTCCATTGCATGGGCCTTTCACTCTGCAGCGCTATTAGATTAACTGCAATTCCTTACATTTCATTTTACTATACAGCGCCTGTTGTGAGTATTTGGAGGCTAGTTTATGACATCATGACGTCAACCATCTCTATATTTGGGCATATCGAGAGACAGACAACTTTAAACAAACATTACCAGGAGCCCCTCACTTCACATGGTGTGAGTTTTGGGGGCCGCTAGTAGACTTTCGTCTTACACAAACATTAAGTTAATTAACATTAAGATAATTTATGTCATATGTGGACGAGCAAATCGGCTATGTTTGTCCTACACAAATTCCCATTGACAATGAATGGATGATGTAAGATGATAAGAGCGCCCATCACTTCACACACACGGTGGTATTTAATTTGTATGAATGTTACTGCCATTTATTTAATAATACAGTGTGCTGCTTGTGAGAGGAACCACAATGGACATAAGTCTTGAGACTTAGTTGTGTTTATCCTTGAACAGCTGTAACCTGGTGGTTTAATTTCATATAAAAAATTACCGGTAATCAAATCATATTTAACTCTCGTGCACTCTAGTGCAGCAGGCCTACATATAACACAGTGGTTCTCAAACCATTTTAATTTCAAGGGCCCCTGTTGCTCTGAAAGTGTACAAATTGAATGTAACTGTAACTCTGAGTGTACACAATACGAAAGGAATGATATTTAACAAGCGTTGTAATACCTCGGGTGCAGCTCGGAGGTAAACGATGCCATCCAACTGGATCTGCTTGCCGAACTGGCTGTGGAGCCAGCCGTGCCAGTCCTGATAAATGGACCACTCTGTCTCGTTCAGACACTCGCTCTCATAGAGGTTGGCTGCAAAGATGTACCTATACAGTAGGATGTGGATAATAATGCAGGGGACGAAAGGTGGGAGGCACAATTAGCACAGATCAGGTTTTAAGTTAAAAAAAAACAACAACAACAAAAACAAATATGTGTATATTTCATCCTTTTCATACAGAGTAAAATCCTCAGTGTTCATTGATCTATCTGTAACTCTGAGAGTGTACAAAAGTAACCAAATTGACCTTTGCATTTGGACACTCAAAATGTAATTAAACGGTAAAGGGAGAATTGTCTACCCTAGTCCCCGGTCTTGCTCCGGGACACATCATCGACACATAGAGGGTCAACCCAGTGACCAGTTCCAATTACTACCCACTCAGCTCCGACAGGCCCGTATAGCTGAGGATTTTATCGTGTAGAATTCTGGTTTAATTTGGTTCTGTTCTGGTGACACTGCACCTACAGTACTGTACCTGTCACTGTAGATGGAGCGCTCAAAGAACTGCACGGGGTTCTGAGCCTCTCTGAGTTTCCCGTTGTTGGACTTGATCTGGGCTCGGACCCGACTCATGCAGGCGTAGGTCTGGAAAGTATACGCCCATCTCTCTGGCTTCTCATACATCATCTGCAAGACATTCCCTCCACTCTTCTGAGATGTGGTCAACTCCTATACCGTGTGACAGATGGAAGACGGTCAAAAGTTAAACGAATGTAAAAGTTTCACCTAAATAGAAAACTGAATTAACGCCACAATATGAAACAACAGAACACTAAAGTTCATGCTGTAGAGTCCATAACACACTCTGTGATGTTATGTACTATTATATTACACACTATATATAGGGCTGTATTTTGCGTGTCTTAAGTACCAGGTCTTATTCCCTAACTTGAGTAAACTAAAGACCTGGAGGCGTGGTCAATGCTCTTTGGCCACTCAGAATAGCCAAATGGCATTGATCACACCTCCAGGTCTTTAGTTTACTCAAGTTAGGGAATAAGACGTGGTACTTAAGACACGCAAAATACAGCCCATTAACTCATGTGTTCTACTGCTTAAATAAAACACATTATGTTTTATACATCACAAGCTGAATAAGATTTAGTAGTGTTATCTAAAAAAAAGTGATTTGTAAATTTCAAGGGTCCCCCCATTAGACCACGGTGGCCACCCATTTTTGTTTTAATTCTCAGGCATGCTGCTGAGTTTCAATTTGAACGTGAGTTTTGTTGGGGAGAGGATGCGGCCTGCGCTCAGTCATGAGCAGTATTGTATTTGTGCAACATTGCACTGCAGGGCGAACGTCAAATGATATTATAGGGCCCTCAGAGTCACAGACCCATAAATGGTAAATAAATGGTGCATTTATATAGCGCTGTTATCCAAGGTCCATTATATTCACACACACATTCATACACAGACGGCGGAGGAAACCAAACCATGCAAGGCACCAACCTGCACAACGGGAGCAATTAGGGGTTCAGCGTCTTGCTCAAGGACACTTCGACACCGACCATGCGGTTCCCTTCCGGCTGCTCTAACCGGCCACTCTACCCCTGAGCCACTGCACTGCATGCCTACCCATAAAGGAGTTTGAGCCAAACAGCTCAAATACCATATTGACTTTGAAAGACAAGACAGATTTATACGTTTGTCATGATGCAGTGATACATGACTGCTGCTGACTGAATGACTGAGTGTCAGGGAATCGACGGGGATGTTGCCCCACAAGACTGATATATCTGTTCATCTGTCCAGGGATGGACCATCTGTTGCTTAGGGTGTGTAATCCTAGCCCGGGGAGCCCGGGGTGGTGGTGGTGGTGGTGACTTGGTGGTCCATGTGGACAGATGGCAGCTGTATGCTATATATGCAGTTTGAAGACACGGTCTCCCTGCCTTGGCTTTATGTATTATGAATCCCACTGACTCTTCTGGCTCCTTAAGTAATTTGGGTGAAACCTTGTAAGGCACGGCAGAAAGGGATTTCATTAAAAATGACTCTTAATCCAGAGCGATTTACGTACAGCAAGCAACGTAAACATGAGGTAATACCTCAAATGCGTAGAAATAGGCATCTAGGATCATATAGGTAAACTAAGAACTTATCATCGGTATTGCATAAACCTTTGCAAATTATTATTATTCTTTTCATTACACTGTTTAAAAACTAATATTAATCTGTACATTGAAACTATACAAACTAAAAGGGTGTGTATATATAGCATCCTTTAGTCAACAAATAAACCTGCCATCTGTCTACATAACACGCTATATGAATTAGAATTTAACCATTGCATAAGCCTGCAAGGTCATCGAGGCTAGGGCAAGTACGGGCTAAAGTGGAGTCCGAAGAGGTGAGTCCTCAGATTACGAATCTACGATGGAAGACGGGGAGCGGGTCTGCAGTTCTACTTGCAATGGGGAGTTTGTTCCTGAATGGGAGAAGATGGTTCATTCCACAAGGGATTGCTGACTGACCAATTCCATTCTAGCAGCAGTTTCAAGATTGATTGATTGATTGATTGAATACTTTATTAACCGTTTGCAAATACAGTAGTACAGTGGTACGATTATACAGTGAGGCTAAAAGGATAAAAATAAACAAGAAAGATAATCTGATCAAATTGCGCCATTGGGTCCCCAGGGGCCCTGTCTGAGTGGGGAGGGGTGGGGGAATGTCCAGGGGGACCCCAGTGAAGTGGGGAGGGGTGGGGGAATGTCCAGGGGGTCCCCAGTGAAGTGGGGAGGGGTGGGGGAATGTCCAGGGGGTCCCCAGTGAAATGGGGAGGGGTGGGGGAATGTCCAGGGGGTCCCCAGTGAAGTGGGGAGGGGTGGGGGAATGTCCAGGGGGTCCCCAGTGAAATGGGGAGGGGTGGGGGAATGTCCAGGGGGTCCCCAGTGAAGTGATTGATAGTTAAACTTCACCATTGTTATACAACTAAATACAATTAGTGAACGAATGAATACTTTGACCAGAACAGACACATTTCTGGGCCAAATCATAATGATACAAATCTCTTTGGATTGGGGTCTCAGAGACTAAATCATACCAAATTGATTCCCATCTGGCCTAATTCTGTGTTCACACTGGCAACAACAAGGAGGCAGGCTACCTTATTCTTTTCCAATGAAAGCCATGGCAACATGAATCAATCAATTAATCAACCATTCCATCAAAAAAGATACACACACACACACACACACACACACACACACACACACACACACACACACACACACACACACACACACACACACACACACACACACACACACACACACACACACATCTTGGGGTCCTTCAGTCCTTGGCATAAAAAGGCCTCAGGTCTTAAAGGGTTAAGCCGGGAGCGTACCTATGTTCCCCAGGTTCTATGTTCCCCAGGTTCTATGTTCCCCAGGTTATTATGTTCCCCACCATGCAAAAAAGGTTATTTGTTTTTTTTTGGGGGGGGGTTGTACTTTTTTACATTGTGGGGTTAAGCCCACAATGCCTACAAAGGTTTTTTGTAAACCATAGTCTGTACAATCTGCAAACTGCAAACTGTACTAAAGTATTCAATCAATCAATCAATTAACCAACCAACCAACCAACCAACCAATAACCTACCTCAAATTCACTGTGCTGTGTTTGGACATTGCACCACCTAGCGATGGGTTCCGGTACTACCTCCCAGTCACAGCTCTGCTGTTCCAAGAGGCGCACGAACGTGGACTTGCCCGCCGCTGATATGAGGAAGAGGAGTGGACGTTGATTTGATTACATTTAACATTTAACCACTTTTAGTTTCACAGAATAGAATATACTCATTATGTTCTGTATGATATATTTTCCTGGGCATTAGTGGGTCAGTGATGACTATAGGAGAAAGTCCAGAAATGCCAACTACTACTGTCTACTGTTGTTATTTCGTTATATATTTTATAAAGCCTACTACTCACTCACGCAATCTCGTAATAACGACAAATAATCATGTAGAAAACGTAGGCCTACTAAAAAGATACATGGAAAGCCAATTTGTTGTTTATCCCAGTGAATTTGTTTTCATTTGACTTCTTTTGACTATTACTAACAGTAAGTAACACAATAAGAAAGAATGCCAATGTCACATCGCTTGTACTTGTGCTGCGAGCAACGTCGACATACATGCGATTATTAAGTATAAATTTGGCTATGAATTACTATTATTAAATGATTGTAACTTACCAATGTTTCCCTCGATGGAAATGCGCTTTATTCGTTTCTCCGTGCTGTCTTCCAGGGGACTTGGACACGTTTTCTTGGGGGGTGTTGGAGTCATTTCTATCAACGATCAAGTCTCTTTTAGTAAAACAGTTTATTACAGTGGTGACAATACAGTATCAGTACTGTATACACACTAACTGACAACACACAAAGCGCGAATGTTGAACTTTGGCGGCAGCTGCTGTCATGCAGCTCTGCATGGGAAGACGGAAGTTGCGCGTCCTATGCCGAAAATAGCAGATCTAAAAGCTCACAGCGCGTCGCAACGCGACGCGCTGTGAGGTTGTAGATCTGCTCTTTTCCAGACGTTTCTGCGCCTTCCTGGTTCCTCCCCTTGGTTTCTCCCAAGCTTCCTAATTGGTTCTTCCGACAAAAAAAAAGAAACAAAAAAGTAATATTTGACATTGACATGTTTGTCTACTTACACGTCTTCAATATGATCTTACAAATGAATCCCTATTTTATAATTTTAGAAGTATAAAAATAAAATGCAATCGAAAAGATTACCACTAAACAGTCGCGTGACCCAAACGTCAACGTGATGACGTTTAATGTCCCCGACAACCAATCTCTGTAGTCCAGATTTATAATTTGATGGCATTCCCTGGAATAGAGTATATTCCAGGGAACTTTTTTCATGCCAATAAATGAGGACACTTTAGCTGAGCGATGAAGCAGAGACCGACAGAGAGATATTGTGTAAAATTGTGTTGCAGATTAAACTTTTTCATCACTATCATTATCAGTGTGACCTTGACCTAGGCCGGGGTTCCAGACCCCTTGTTGAAGACCCTCACATGCTGTAGTCTCATGTAAAAGCTTAAATTATAGAGTAGGGTATTCACCGACATATTTTATCTTGTTAAAATCTATTTAGGCAGTGTTAAACCAGAGCTAATTATAAGCATTTAACCTAAAAACCACAATTATTTTTATTTTATTTTTTGCAAAAAACTTCTAACTCGTACTAGCATGACTACAAATTTAAGGTCCTTGTAGAAATGTGGACTACAAAACAGAGTCAAAGACTATCTTTTATTTGTAAACAGCACAATTCAGTTCAGTAGCATTGAAAACCCTATAATCAATCAAGCCATTATTTACAAACATTTCAATGTCATTATTACAGTCGAGGAGAAAAGAGTAGGCAACAGGCTATTATGCTATGTTCATTTCAGAAGGATGAGATGCGTTACGGTTGCCTACCTGCTTTTACTACTAGATTTTCTGAGAACATTCATAAGCATCTAAACAAAATGGAAAGGGTTGACAAAATGACAAAAATGTTATAATCCAAAACACATTCTTTAGCCAATAAGCTACCACACACCATGCTCTGCCCAAAAGGTTATCAAAATGTCTAGTTTTGGTTATTTACAGGTCTGCATTTCTGATACGTCTTCCTGAAAATAACAAATTGGAAGATAATATATAGCAAACACCTTTTGAGCCTCAATTTAGGGGGGGGGGGGGGGGGTCGGATCAATCAATTTAATTCCTATCACACACAGCAAAAGCTACGCTAAACAAATTAACAGCAGAATGGATAAACGTATGAATTATGTTTCGAGTCTAATGTCTGTCAATTATTATTGCATAGTGATCGTAAACTACATTTACATTTTGGGGGAAAAAAGATTCATTCATGCATATGCTGCCTGTAAGCACAGCAACACAAGTCAGACCATACATAAACAGAATAAATCTCACTTGCATATGCCGAATAGCCCGTTGCAGTGTTGCTTAAGCATTGCAGTAACATTCATCGGGAGGGGGACTATGATAAAATCGATAACACAGGCAGTCTTTATGTGGGATCATGGATAAACATTCAGGCAAAAGAGAGATCAGGGAAATTGTTCAAAGTGCTTCACGGCCATTCAAGAGAACAAGGGATGCAGCATTATCCAATTAATAATCAATAACAGTACTACTTTTAACAGCAGAGTTTGTGACCTCGAGGGCAATACTCTATATTCCATGTGTGAACCATTAGTCTATGTACAGTTCAATGTTAAAGATCCCCCAGAGAGTTGGTTCATATTTTACCCTAGGATATCAAGTTAAAGAAACTGCCTCAATCCTCAGCTATTTGAGGTGCAAACCAGCATAGTGTAGAGATCATTTGACTAGCTTTACCAGATAAGACCATCCATCTTTGATCCCTTGCTAGTGCTACACCGTATTGGACTGCTACCCCGTTCCAGGTCTCTCAACACATTCATTTATCATAGCCAGCACTTGGCAAAGGAGTTTTGAAAACTAAATAAAACAACTCCTTAGGGTAAGTATATGGCTAGTACATTTTCAACATATACAAATATTGAAATGACAAAAAAGTACATCAGATCAGATGTTGTCTTCAAAGGTAGGCATTCAGGACCAAACAATGGGGAGGGCAACTGAAATAATAACCAATGGCAAATCAATAGTTTTGTAAAGAAAATAACTAAATCATATGGTCTTTAGCTATCACGTTTAGTTCCTCTGCTTCAGCTAGCATGAAGGTTTTCTGTCCCTGCCAGTCATACGGAGTGATTAAAAGCCATGCCAGGCACTTAGGAATCTTAATATACTGACATACTTGTATACTATACTGACATACTTGGGAAATACCAATTTGAAAACTAAGAAACCCTGATCCAGCTCTAAATACAAAGATAGTGTTCATTTATTTAGAAACTAGTTATTGGTTTTGCTGAAGAACTGGCCTAAGTAGTTTTTTTACACTAGCAAAAGAACTTTCGTAAATGTTTCCTCATCAACTTTCCTCACACCCTACTCTCACCTGTGGTCAGCTTGGACATGAAAACATGTGGCATGAATGGACATACCTACAGTATCTAGTGTTGTGATTAGTCTTGGGCGGTACCAAGGTATGACGGCATAGCGTATTTTTGAAAACCCCCAAATGTACATACGTAAGTTTCAATACCGGCCAAAATATTACTGACAGACAAACAATATAAAATCATTATTTGAGAGTTAAATAATAAGCTGGTCCTTTCTGCTCTTATAGAATTAAATAAATACGACTAGATATGGAATCATTAAAAATATGACCACACATAACTTTGTCTTGAGAATTATGACTACTTCCAAGTACAAAAGTAGTTTATTAGCCACACGTTTATTCAACGGCCAGGTCTGTCACCATCACCACATCATCTCTGACCACTGACGTGACCGTGTCGGCATCTGCTGTGTCACCAGGTCAGGACTTGCCCAACTATGTAAATTCGATATTAAGACATGGCACTGTAGGCTCTGCTAGACAATGTCATACATCGTTGCCGTCTGAAAGAAACCTCGCACCTCCATATTTCAACTTTGTTTTTTGTGAATTAATGCCCTACTTCATCATAGTATGGTGTCTCACAAAAGTAGCAAAACAAAATAGCCTTTCTACAAGCACACAACACACCCACGCTGTATGTTCGCAGATGGGCAATGTTTGCCATTTTCAAATTCTTCTTTTATTTCGTGAAAGTGGTTACGTCTGCCAGTGGGTTTTACAGATATTGAACCAAGTATCAACGAGAACTACATTGGATCACATGTTCTCCATTTTCCTGCATGGAAATTAACCGGTTTGGACAAGGTCTCTACCCGACAGCGACAACATGCTACCACGACTTCTGCCATGAGCAGCTCAGCTTGTATTTATTTAGTCAATATTTGTTTTACACAAATACCACCATATACCGTATATCCTACCGTATATATCCTGGTAAAATGTCAGGATGAAGGTATGAAAAATTACCGCCCAAGACTAGTTGTGATGACTCCAGTTGACATAAACACAGAGTCAACGTAATGGATGGGACTCTCTCTAGTGTACTACATGTAAGCATGACTACATGACTCAACACTGATAACATGAGTTGTGGGGTTCTGTCCAAAGATGTACAACTATTATGTTGTTGTTGGTTTTCTTTTGTGGTTCGTTCAATTGTGTCTGTAATCCCTGATAGCCTTAGTGGTAGTGCCTTAAACCTATCGAAAACCCTTCCTTGTTCCTGGCCTTGTAAAAAAAACATTTCCCCAAATGGAAATATAGTATATACTGCATACACACAGCCAGGGTGGGGTGGGTATCTGTGCAAAAATGAATAGGAGATCACAGAAAGAAGGATGACATGGCTGTGGTTTATCTATCCTTGGTCGTCAGTTTTTCAATCAACTCCTGCAACGGGACCAGCTCTTTCCTGTCAATGAGGTTGAACTCCTGAAAGAGACGAGTGAGAAGGAACACAGATACGTACGGTATAAATAAACCATAAAGTAGACTACATGTTCAGCGCTATTGCTCATCTTCCTATTTTCACAGTAAACACTTACATGTTCTCGTTTCTAATCTGGTGTCCGTTTCATGGGGCCTACAATATTTTATTCTACTTACATTGTTGTTGATATATCCATTAACCCATTTAGACCCAAGGCCAATTCTAAAAAAAAGAAAACAGTTTTCTGACAAACCTATGTTTCTATGTCAGTGGTTCTCAACATTTTTCATGTCAAGGACCCCCAGAATTATCTACATTTGGCTGCGGACCCCCCATCTGAAAGAATATATATTCAAAGATTTACACCACATTTAAATGATTTTTCAAAAATAGCAGATCTACAAGCTTGTAATATGGCGAGGAACAACAAAGCTCTCCTTCCTTACTTGAACAAAGAAGATGAAGTGCTTGAACGAGGTGTTGAGGTGCGCCTCCTCCTGCAGCTGCATGACGGAGTCAAAGTGCTGGTGGTAGATGTGGGCGTAGACCCTGAACAGACGCTTCAGGATGGTCTTGGCCACAGACATGAAGTTCCGCTTAAAGGGAACACCTTGGGATACATACAACAAAGCGCAGAATTTTGACTTACAATGTTGAGTGAGTCACGTGTTAGACCTGAAAGGCATTTACCAGAACAACAACAATGTTCAAATCGCTTGCGGAATACCCATCCATATTGAAATAACTGCGTTTGATTTCCTGAAATGCCACTGCCATTGCATTTTTGTTGGACGGACCAAAAATAACTCTATGCGCATAAGACTTGGCTCCACTCGGCTTAAGAGTCACCTGAATGAGATCACATACTGTACGTCCACATGCATCTTCATTCATATGAACAAAATATGAAAATCAATCATATTTGCTTTGGTAAGTATCTGTTTAAAAACTGCTAAATTTGAGGCACGCTAGTTCATGCACCATTGATTGATTGATTGATTGATTGAAATATTTATTAACAGTTTGTAGAATTACAGTACATTTCAAGCACAAACTCAATACAAAGACTGTTAACTGTGAGTGCACACCAATTAAGCATTACACTTGAACAGGGTCCACATTGTTCAATTCATCAAAAACCATCTACAAACTTGACTGACAACAACAGTGGCTATATACTACAGTAGAATAGGAGCCTGCCACCAATCATACAGCAATTATTCAGTAAACTCATACCGATCTTTGATGGGAACAGTGTCTCGTCGTCCAGCTGGTCTTGCACCCAGGTCATAAGGTAATCGATATATTTGGGAGCAGAGCATTTGATGGGCTTTTTGATGTTGGTTCCGTCTGCCCAGTGGTATTCATACCTACATTATGAGACAGATCACAAACACATCTCACCCATTAGACTGCATTCTGTCAGTAGACCAAGAGTTTCCAAAACTTTTCAGGTCACGACCGCCCAAAAATAATCGTAATAAGCATTCTACTACGTTTGCAGATCAGCTCTGAATACAGGGTGCCTGGATACCGGAGAACTCGCCAGTTTACCAAGTCGCCGCGGCGAACATTCTTCATCAATGTCTTAGTTATGCTAACATGCTGTCTTCATCGGTGTACTATGCGTTCTCTAATACATTTTATGCATCTGCTGAATGACAAAGATATCTATCTATGTCAAACTCACAGATTTTATAGTTCATTTCCAAAGTGATCAAATTATTTTGTGCAATTAAATGGTCGGCTAGATAATGATAAAAAGGTGAGTATGTGAATACCAATGATAAGTAGGCCTACCATTTCAGGATATTGTTTACTAATGAATTACATTGTTTCGGTACTTTGGTGTTTAAACTTTTAGCATTCCTACTTTCTCTAGTGTTAACTCTAAACAACTATCCTCTCTTTCAATTCAATGCAATTTAAATGAAGGTGAAGTAAAATTAAAATGCACTAAATCGCGGCGAGTTGGTAAACTGGCGAGTTCTCCGGAAACCGGGTGTCTTTACTTGAGATTATGACGGGCCTACTGGTGGGTACAACAAGTTTGAAAACCACTACAAATCTGTAGCATTCACTATGTTAGCAGTTACTTAGCACCAGTGCTGCCATCCGTGTACAAACGGTTTCACCACCTAATTTACATCAAGCTGGTACATGCCACAAAATAAACGAAACATTCCTATACACACATTCACAACCCGTACACTTACTTAGGGCCAGCAGACATGACCGGACAGCTTTCCTCAGTGCAAAAGTCTGTGATGGTGCCATAGAGCATATTTATCTGGTTGAAGAAATCCACAGCTGAAAACCACACACACAAAAATGTTCATTTAACGGTATGTAAGCCACTGAATTACATCCAAAACCTCAAAGAGCTTGTGTTGTATCTAAAAAAGACCACCTCCTGGGTCCCGGGACCCATTACATTGAAAACCTATTTACACCACTGAAGGCTAACACCAAATTGTGTGTGGTAGTGTGGTGATTAAGTCAACTGACTAGAGGTCTGGTAAACACACTGTAATAGTGTGTCAAGTAGCCAAGTAGCCCTTTGATAGAGATTAATCAGGGACCCCCACTACAAAAAAAAAATTGTAAAACAGTAAATACTTGTTTGACAGCACTATCAACAGTTTTAGGTTTGTTTCTCAGACATGAAACCAATACTTAGTAAACTTGACCTTTGTCGACTCATTGTTGTACGATTTAAGCCGACTGACTCGTAAACTTGTTCAACTTGTTCAACAAGTCTAGGTGTCTTTGCAATGTTTAACCGGCAAAAGTAAAAGCTATGGACAAAAATGTTGATGTACGTAGATAAAGTGCAATCTTACAGATTGTTGGTGTCGGGCATGAAACCTCATATCTCCATATTTTTACGCTTTAGGTTTGTAAATAAATGAATGCCCTACTTAGTCATAATACAGTGTGTTGTGATTTAGCTGCATAAGCATATTGATAACCATGACATGATAATTGTCTACTACTGTATCGGAGGGACTGACTGTACGTACAGTATGATATGAGATGCAAGCGTGTTCCTGCTCATTCTGTTCTTATCATAGTTTCCATAATCTACTAGAGACGTCATAGATCTACTGTCCTACTGTATATATTACTCTGTGTGTGTGTAATAAACTTCAGAATGCATGGTAACATTATATCACTGTTGTGTTAGCATGTGTTTTCCACGCCTGCGACTCACAATGGATCTTCACCCGCCACCCAAAGGGATGTGACTTCTAGATGCCTTAGAGATGGTCGGTCGCCCTTAACACATTTTGTACATAATACGTCCTGAAACGTCATAAGGATTGGAACCGAGAGTTGCCTTAGACGTCTGTGGACGTCCTAGCGACGTCCAAACGACGCGGGGCGAGATAATAATATTCAGAATAATTACTTCTTTTTTTTTTGGCATTTCGCTTTTCGCTTGCCGTATGCTAACGCTCTGTGAAACTATTAGCTTGTCATTGACTCCCATGTTAGCGCGGCGGAAAGAATGACTCGTATCTCCTCATCCAGGGCGCTCTCCGTGGTGATGAATGGATCGATATGCTGGCGCTGCGTTTCTGCTCCTCATCCGCCTCTCCCGCAAAATATGAACTCTTTTTGTAGCGTATATAAATATATTAAGATGATCGGAGATTGTGATGGCACTTTGTCAGTCAACTTTTTTAAGAAAGTATTTCCGGTTCATGGCTTTCAAAATGGAAGCGATCACTACTCTGGCGATTACTCCGGCGCAAGCAGCGCCTTTATTTTGATGCAGTTCCGGTACTAAATGTGTTAAAGGCAAATCTACGACACATTTTGAGCGGGGGTAGATCTGCTATTATTTTTTGCCGTTTTGGACATGTGAGGTTTCCAAGCGACAGCAATGACATCTACGGAAAAAGCAGGTGTGGGGGGGGGGGGGGCAGTGTTGTTTTTGTTGACTTAAAACTATGACGAAAAACGTTCGTCGACTATCTTTTTTTCACTGACGAAAACAAAATGGAAACGAAATGAAAACTAAGCAATTTCATCAACAAATAAAAAAAACAGAGTAAAATGTTAGGAAGGGACTAGTGGACAAGAGATCCAGTATAAGTCATTTTACACTTGGTTGCATGCTGAAAATAGAAGATCTACAAGCTTGTAGATCTGCTATTTTCAGCAAGTGTAAAATCAGACATTACGACGGCATCAAGGCCCGCCAAAATACATTTTAGTCGACTAAATCAACTGTACATTTAGTCTACTAAAATCTTATTATAGTCGACTAAAACTAGACTAACACTAAGACATTCCAGGTGACTAAAATGTGACTAAAACTAAATGAAAACTATCCAAGGGACTAGGACTAAAACTAAATAAAAAAAAATAGCTGTCAAAAACAACACTGAATGAGATCTATGGAAAAGGGGAGTGTATGTTTAGCCCTTACTGTTGACTGCAACCCACTCGTTCAAATCCTCCCCCTCAGGCAACATGACGGCCATGCGCAGGTTGCCGCTGCCCAGGGTGGCCTCGGCGTGCTTCAACAGCTCATATTGATGTGAACCCTCAGGGATATTCTTCTTAGGCTTGAACGTCTTGGATGAACGATTTCCACTGTGTGAGTCACATGCAAAGAAAGAAAGAAAGAAAAAGAGGAAGAACAATTGCTTGGTTGATTAAGCAAGGTGCAATGAGTCATTGAGCTGACATGAGCTTCAAGACAGATACGGGAACCGTGTGTCACAAAATCCAGCAACCAAAAAAATAAACATGTGTCAAAGTTCGTAGCTGTCGCATGGAAATCTTGTAGGCCTATGTCCAACTTTTCAGAAAATTAAAGAATAAATTAAACCAAAAAAGCTGTTGTGATGGGTCCGGTTATTTAGTCACAAGCCAAAGTTAATTTTGTTAATTTTGTTTTTGTTTCAAAAAAGTACCTAAAGTCTCTAAGACGGATTTAACCACTTTTCACTAAATCTTTTTTCAGAAATAGCAGGTATACAATAGAATCCATGTCCAAATAATAGGGTTGGACAGGAAATTAATATGTAGCCAGATGGACACTTGTTTTGTTCTGTCCCCATTCACAACAAACGAACAAACAGATGGAGCGTTTGTTCAAGCTCTTTATTATCCTCTTGGGTAAATGTGTCCTCTGCATCCTAAGGAGCAGTGTGACGTGAGCACCCACCACCACCACCGTACACACACAGCTCTCTCTGTTGTAGTTGTAATGCACCTTGGTCCTTGTGTACCTTGTTCAAGGGCACTGGCAGGAGTACCTGCCTAGCATGCATTCACGCCGGTGTGGGAGGAAAGCCAACACAAGCACGGCGGAGAGACTAGTAACAACTACACAAAGAAAGGCCAGAGCCGCCCGCCAGGGTTCGAACCCGCGACCTTCTTGATGAGACAAGGCAACAAACAACAGTGAATCACAATAGTTTTGCTTAACGTCATTATCATGATTATAAACGGTCATTTTTTTAAATGTTTACATTGTCAAATTTGATGGGCATTTCATTTGCTCGTATACAAAATAATGGTTTTGAATCACATAGTAGGTTTTATGATCAAAAGTGCAAAACACGACTTCAGTCAGTTAATAAAGTGTGCTTTTGGTTTTGGTGAATCAGATATTAGATCTGGATACTCCTCCTTCCCGTTTTTTTCCTTCTTGCTTTTTACACCGTTTTCTCCCCCAATTTAGTCATTATGCCAATTGATTCCTAGGAATCAATTGGAACCACTCTCACACATGTCTGTGTTGTCACTGCTGGTTCCACCAGGAGGATGTAGAAGAGCCTCCGTCCTACTCCTCCCCCAGCCCATAGGAGTACATACAGTGACAAATACCCGGCTTCCCTCCCACGAACACCAATTTTGTCCGTATAGACTCTATACGGACAAAATTGGTGTTCGTGGGAGGGAGGCGGGCCGCAGAAGACGACGTCGCGGGCCGCATGCAGCCCGCGGATCACCAGTTTGACACCCCTGGTATAGAGCAATAGGTTTTCAACCAGTGGCCCAGGGACCAGAGGGGGTTCCAGGTGGTCCCCTGCAGCTAAGTGATGGAGAGTTGGTAACCAAACAGACCCATATAGATCTTTAACTCTTGAGTGTGTAATATGAAATGAGCGTTTCATTTTACGCTCTCAAGAGTTAAATATCTACATTACTTAAGTCTACACAATTAGAGAATGTAGAAGAATTGTTATTTTAATCAACGACAACTAACTTTAGTGTTGGCTGTCATCAGATGGTGGCTCAAATGCAGAAGAAATAATGGGCCTTGATATGAAAAGACTTGAAAACCACTGGTATAGACACTCGACAACGAATCCACAGTGGTACACACTGTGGATTCAATTCAAACCCATAACACAACCTCCAGGGCAGTTGGCACAGGCATTTACCACTGTGCCAACTGCCAACCAAGCTCCCAGATACTCTGCTATGGTGCATTGTGTAAAAGGAGATTAGAAGCACTGATTGGTAAATAAAACAAAGGCTGTCATAGGTTTGGATTAAAAACATTAGATTTATTTTCTTCTTTAAATCAATTTTGTGGTTTGGAAATATATCATTCGATTTGATCTATTTGTGAATCTGGGCCCTCGGGACACTAGTACAAAATGTAATCAGAAGGAAGCAGGGTCCATTTGATTACATTTGTACTCAGAGATCATTTAATTTAATTTACAATTAATTTATAAAATAACTGCAGACAAACCGGGGCCTTACTGTGTGTGGAGCTACTGTTTCAATCCATGATGTGTCTCTTCAAAGCGTTTTGATGAAAACTAGGTCAGCAGAAATTACATGTAAAAAAGAAAAACAATTTGCATTCTCTTGCAGTCTCCATGAGTTAAATTAATTAATCCAATTTAGTTTAATTTGATTTACATTTAATTTACAGCCATGCAGGACAGTCAAGTCAGGCCTGACTTTGGAACTGACCTGTACCAATGCTTGGATCCAAATGCAATCCATTGTGTCTTTTGATAATAGGTCTGCTGCAGCTGCAAGTAAGTTACACGTTACTATTCCATTGTAACTATTGTTTTGGTGTGACTGTGACCGGTGTGTGTGCATCATATCAGCTGCTCCAGCCATCCAGGAAGTAGCCCCGTCCTAAACCCCCCCCCCCCGGGTATAGGGTATACTGTAGCTATCATTTAGCTTTTAGCTCAGTGTGTTGTTAGATATGTGTGTGTACTATAGTCTTATTAATACATTCATAGATATAATCACAATCAACACGAAGAAACTCACAACAGAAAGCTCATATTTCCTCTTCTTCCACCAAACCAGACCCAGAGGAACTCCTTCCTGGTGAAATAGCGCAGAGACAGAGTATCAGCAGGCAGCAGAGAGAGCAGAGAGGTTGGCTTTTTCAGTTTAAAAATTAAAAAATCTTCACACAGAGCTGCTGTCGACTTGGAGGTCCGGTTATTTCTGTCGCCTAAAAACACTTGGCACGACCGTTGGGATTAAAAAAGGCTAAATATGAGCTGGTAAATGGGGTTGTTTTGATCCCGCAGGCACGCCGGAGAGAGAGAGAGGAGAACTTAACACTAAACTGCCTGCTTAGGCAGCGTCTAGTGAGCAGATCTAATGAACAGATGTAAGACTTCCGGTGGACGATCTCTTCAAAATAAGGGTATCCTCTAGAGTATGGAGAAAAAAAGTTTCATTTGCACATTAAAACTACAAATTAAGCATTTAAATGATGCTATATGATGCAGATGCTATAAGACACACATTATGTTTCTGTGTAAAAATACGTAATTAAATAATAATAATAATAATAATAATAATAATAAAGTTATCTAAATGGATAAATGCTATTCACTGGAGTGCATGGACTTTATAAAGTGGACACTGGACAAAAGACGGCTCCGCGAGGCAACTATCTGGACATACCCACGTGTTCAGGGAGATGTCCTCTACCACACCCCACTCTCCGCTAAGCGGGAGAGGTGTAAAATTCACAGCAGCAGACCTTCTACTGGGGTCAATGCTCAAAAAAGTACAGTTTCCGGACCCAGAATATATAGTTTCTCTCCCCCCCCTCTCTCTCCATCTCTTTTCTTGCTGATCAAGCTCTGGTCTGACATCACACACTACACAAACCGATTTGCGCTGATGTCAGGCATGTCCATATATGTGCTGAGGCTTGTCCACATCTGGGCATAATGGGTACTCTGACACCACATAACCTTGTAGGATTTCCGGACAATCTATCATAATGTATGACAGGACAACATAAGGGTCTAATTGTCTTGTTAGTTTGTTTTTAGAATTTTCAAGATGCCAGCGGGAACGTATTTGGAGCATTATTTACATAGCATTGAGAATATGCCATTCGAACTGCAGCAAAACTTAAACGTGATGAGGGACCTGGATCAACACACAGAGGATTTGAAGAGCCAGATAGACTCCCTGGCTAAAGAGTACACGTCCAATGCTTGGACTCTGTCCTCTGAACAGAGACTCTCCATACTCGGGCAGATTCAGCAGTCCTACAGCAAATGCAAAGAGTTTGGCGATGATAAAGTACAACTGGCCACGCAGACCTATGAGATGGTTGACAAGCACATCAATCGTCTGGACACAGACCTGGCACGGTTCCAGGCTGACCTGAAAGAGGAAGAGAAGCAGAATGAGAGCCGCACCGACTATGATTCCTCGTCCAGGAAGGGGAAGAAAAGTGACTTCAGGCAGAAGAAGGAGGTGGCTAAAACCAAGTCGAAAGTGAGGAGTTCAGATGAAGGTGGCAGCCCCATGAGCAAACAGAAGAAAGTCAAACTCCTTCAACCAGGAGAGATCAACATCAACACTGCCAACTTTGGGAATGTGCATCTCTCTGGTGTTTGCCGTGAAATGCCGGTGGACCTCAACGAGCCCACCTATTGTCTGTGTCACCAGGTCTCCTATGGCAAGATGATAGGCTGTGACAACACCGGCTGTTCCATTGAATGGTTCCATTTTGCCTGCTTGGGCCTGGAAACCACACGGACACCAAGAGGCAAATGGTATTGTCCACAATGCTCACAAGACAGAAAGAGGAAAAGGTCACCTGGGTAACTGAAACAAATCAGGAAATAGTATGTTTACTACATGTTTCAACTATTTTGCTTTCTACATGTTTTCAACAATTTTGCTTTCTTATCTTAACATGTGGTGTGTTTTCTTTTGGTTTGCATATTGGTTTGCAGATATGTTTTTTTGTTACTTTTGTGCTCTCGACCATGAGTTTCATCAGGAGGAGCTCCTCCTACTTCCAGCTTTGAGGGTGTGTGTAAACACAAACATTGTCCTAACACAAACATTAAATGCCATTGATAATGAATGGCCGGTTTTACTTCATTGTCCCAACACAAACATTAAATGCCATTGGCAATGAATGGACAGATTTTAGTGTTTGTGTAAACACAAACATTGAAGATGAGGACACAAATTCTCATTGGCCGGAATGAGATGAAGTATGATAAGAGTGCCTCTTACTTCACATGGGTGTGATTTTATTTCGTTTTACATTTCATTTTACAAATTAACATTAAACACTACACTACACTTGACGATTCTAGCATCCATTCATATGGCCTACAACAAGATTACAATGTTTGGGGTATTTGACCTGACAGCATTTCAGGTAAAATACCCATTTGTCCATGAATGTTTAATTGATTGATCCATCTGTAGCATGTTGATGTATTTGCAGTGGCTCCCACACCTTTCATTTGCAAGTCAAGACCCAGTCAGGTTTGGTGTGCAATTATAGACCTTTTGGGGTCCATATTTAACCTTGTCTCAAGTAAGAGTCCATCAACCTCCCACTTTGAGAACTAGCCTACTAGGACTAATTTCATTTTGGCAATCCAACACATTTGACTTCTGTATACTGAAACATTGGTCCATCACACTGGCCTAACACTGTATGCTAGAACGATTTTGTCTAGCAAATCTAACTTTAATTCATAATACACAGTGCACGGTTTATTAAATCATTGCTTTAGGAATCTTTGGCCTAAGTACAGCCTTTTACACGATTAAAATGTAAAGCATCTACTATTTCAAAGTGTGGTCCCGGGACCCCCAGAGGTCTCCCCAGTTTATGAAGCATCCAAATCAGTCCTTGATATGAAAACATCCGAGAACCACTGATCTAAAGGAACATGCCAAACAATAACTAAAAAAAGAGAGAGAAAAGAAAAGAATATCCATACATATGAAATAAAGTGTACATGAAACCGACACATCATTTAGGTACATCATATTGTTCCAAATCTGCCAAATATATGACCTCACCTTTAAATGTCTCACAATGAATCTCACCAGGTGGTAAATGTCCACTGCTGATTGGCCTGCAGAAGAGCTTTATTCTTCCCCAGAACATGTTCTATTGATGACTAAGAATCACATTGGCAAAGTGGTTGTATGTTCAAAATGTCCGCCTTGAACCACTAATTTGACACAGCCTTTTTACATTAAAAGCGGCTGCATAGTGCAAAAGGCACTCAGGCCCGGATTAACAATGGAATTTAGTGGAGGTTAGGCTCCAGGGCCCGCAGCTTGCAAGACTGTTGTTGTGAGCTTGTAGATTGGCTATTTCTGCTACCGTCATGTGACACCATTGCACGATGAAATAAGGCATTAATTTACAACAACAAAAATATGGAGATCTGAGGTTTCTGCCCGACAGCTACAAAATGGAACAATATACAGTATGGCTTGTTCCACTGTGTCCAGGGCTCTATAATTTAGCCTTGACAGTGTTAGACTCCATCACTCCAGCTGTTAGCATCCGCTCTATTTCTACTGGACTAAAACCATACTCCTGTAGGACCTGAGATGTATGTTCTCCGATAAGAGGGTCACGTGCCAAGCAAGGTTCTGCAGGAGTTCGGGAGAGGAGTGGAGCTGGTCGGGGGCTCTCCTCACCCGCAGGGTCCTTAATGAAAGAACCTCTTTCCCGGTTGTGGGGATGGGAGCTAACTTCGTCGAAAGACAGCACAGGTGTAATACAGGCATCTGTCCCCTCAAAAACACTCAACCAATGGGCTTGGGATTTAGAGGCAAAACGCTCTGTGAAGATCCGCCTGAGCTCAGGCCAATTGCCAGAGCTCATCTGAGGAGGCAAGTCTCTTGTATCCAAACCTAAGCCTGCAAAACAAAACAAAAAAAGTAAGAGGAAATAAAAACTAGAAAGGTGTGCTTAGTAGAGCTCAAATCTACCGTATATCAGGAGGCATTAATGTAAACCCATATAATTTACTTTGTTGACTGGGGCCAAGAGGTCTGTACTCCTTTTTACCTAGTATACGCCCCAATATCAAGAATAGTCTATCTACAAGTTCACAATATGTCGCAATGCATTGTGAGCTGTTTTTGCCAAATACTCACCTACAATATTTTTGCCAAATGTTCTAATGATATTATGTCCAGAATAAGGTCCCTAGGGTTCAAGTGGTTAAAATAGTCTGATGAAGTAACATTAGGTCAAACTGATCTTGTCTCTTTCTCTGGCTCCCTCTCTAGGACAAATTGTAAAATACAGTGGAACATATTTGTGATGTGCTGTTGGACATACTGTCATTAAGTTCCCCATTACGAAGTGCCACTTAAACAAATAATGCAGTAAGATCATGACATCTGGATGCTACACAAAGTGGTGTGTTGTGATATGATCGTTAATTATTTTTGTGCCAGGTCCGATACGGACCCTGCCGCTAAGGGGACGTCGTATCCCAGGTCTGTATATATACGGACCCCAATGTTGGTCCGGTTGCTATGGCAACGCCCCACCGCTACAGCTATGGGATTGAAAATATAATCAGCGTTTAAAGCAGTTGACACTAGGAGGATTTTCAAACGTCCATAAATCGTAATCCAGGAGAGCTGTCCTTGGTGGATCTTCTTCCATCCAAATTTCGGATTTAATTTGTGCCTTTGTACCACGACGCTCCCGCCTGGCTCGCCATGTAAAAGCTTCTGACGAAAGGTAAACACTAAACAGTATGTTTACTAAAGTGTGTGTAGTGAGTGTGTGTGGGGGCCTGGCAAACTCTGACTGTGACTGTGAAAGTGAACAAGTATGCTGGCACCTGGAACTGGGATTTATGCTATAGCCGCAATAATGACCCTTTTGTTAAAAGCACAGTAACAGTACAGTAAACAGCAGAAATTAATCAATACAAGTTGTTTGGTGGCATAATGAGTTTCTTTTGTCTCCTCGCAACTTGATCCTCATGTAGGAATCTTAAACAGCAGTACCAAAAGGCACATGAACGTCAACGTACACACTACACACGTTATGTGATCCATATACATCCTCTCACTGAAAACTAGATTAAGCCAACGGTGCACATAAAAGCAGCAGTCATACTGTACGTAAGTACTGAAAACACTCTGTCTCTCTCCATTGAGTGGTGGGACATTTAATATACTTTATTGTCCCACTTTTCCCATAGCCTGGAGCTATTCCATTATAACTTTCTAAAATTACCAGTAGGCTATTACAATATTACAAGATTATTGAGGTTCTCTTGGGCCTGCTGCCTGCATACAAGAAATATGATGCTGGTCAGTGGATGCAAACGCTATGTCCTCCTGGTCCTAGGACCAACAGTCCCAAGACCAACCAGTAGGGGTCAGCAGAGACAAGATTACCCAACTGTGTGTGGCGACTGCTAAATGCTAATGCCCACACAAAACATTCCAGAGAACAAGAGAATGATAGCATTGACCTGGAAGAGACCAGACAAATCAAGTATTACACAGTGGTTCAGGGAACTGTCTATATGTTTACCTTTGGAAAATATTGCATATATTCATATATGCAATGTCCTTATATATGCATATGGACAAACAAGAAGTGTTTCAGGAGGTGTGGGGCTGTTTTATTAGATACATAAAGAACAATCAATTGTCACACTTAATGGATGGAGCTGAAGAGGAGTAGTGCTGTTGTTGTTTGTTGGTTATTGTTTTGTGTAAAAAATGTGTGTGTAAAAAAGGAAAATAAATAAATACATTGTTTTAAAAAATATATATCCTCTTCCCATTAATGTGGGATCAACCAACATCAAGAAGAGATCCTTCAAAAAGTGTGCTGTGCTCGATCAAGGTTCCTCTTCTGGAAGAAGGCCTTTCCAAACTCACAGGCTGGGGCCACTTTGATCACCCTGGGCAAGAGACCTACAGCACAAATGAAGAAGATGTACAGTCAGTACACAATCAAACTTTGGATCAAATTATATGTGTACCGGTAGTGGTACATACATTTCTTTATAATGCATTTACCCAGCAGAAGTAGTTCAAGCCAAAGGTTAGTTAACTTAGATCCTCTGGGTTTCTGCACCAAGAGTTTGTTCCCAGAGAGTGAACAGGGAGCTAGCACAAAGGGCACTGCTCCCCTGCCTCACTGAAGTTCAATCTAGCAACTGGAATGGAACCCAAGTTCATAATGGGGTGTGAACCAGGTTTCGAACAGTGCAGGGGTTGAATGAATCTGAAATATGATACTAGATTTCTATAAATAAAATAGAACAGTACTGGCTATGCCATGATTTTATGAAACAATTTTACATGGATGGACTGCAGACACTTATGCAATTACATTTTGTGAAGAATCGTGCCGTACTAGTTGGCCGTCCATTTTAAAAAAATATTTATGGAAAAGACGAAAACAATATTCACATTCACGAATCATGCAGTTAAGCAGTCAGTTGTTGAAGCCAGTGACGAATAGTAGTGTGCAGACCTTTTAGCGTCACAGGTGTTTACTCGCCACCGCCGGAGGGTCTGACTACTAGAAGTAGTTCTGGGGTGTTTTGGATCTTCTCCCGGTCTTTTTTTAAACTGGCTGCTTTGGCAGCTTTCTTTGCTCTGAGTCTGAAATAAGACGAATTATAATATAAATCAATATTATGTCAACAGTCAATTCTACAGAAAATTATCATTACCGCAATATAGGTTCTCTTTACCGCAACAGGCTTTAAAAAGTTGCGGTGTGTGAGAGAAGGTGTTGATTTAGCATTGTATGCCAACAATAACACTTAATATTATGACTCACAAATGTTGTCATCGTCTATGTTTGGAAATTAAATGTATTTACTGTACATTGATGAAGAAATTATGATAAAAGGTTTCCAAACATGGAATATTTCACATTGCGGTAATGACAATCACTGTTGTGTTTTGTTGGCGTTAGGAGAGAATATTTCATTTGAAAGTTTCAACTTTGTAAGATAACAGCTTACCTTTCATCCATCCTCTTGGTTTGAAATGTTGCATACTGTGAAATAAAAATGCCAATCAATGAATTAATTAATTGGTTGATAATTATATGTATGTATGTGGGTTTCCTAATGCTGTTATCGCACGTTGGTTAGACGTGTGACAACGCAACAAGGAAGCCTGCAGCCCAGTAGCTATTATTTATACAGTATATAACTGCTTTGATTGTCTACTATAGTGAAGCCATACTTTTGAGCGACAAGAGCGATTACCACGGTCCATTCTGTTGCTGGCTCTCCGAGTAGCATGATCTGATTATAATCAGCTGTTTTATGTGCGTGCGTGCAGGGTGTCACCCAGGAACCGATAGAGCGAACCGAAATTGAATTATTGTAATTGGTACCCGGTACTCGAGCATGTTCGGTTCGGTACCGGATTGGTCCCGAGGTTCGGAGGGTCTGCCGGGTGTAGCGAAGAGGCGTCTTGTAGCTGCAGTACGGCCAATCCTTGATGGTCTAGTGGTTAGGAAGGGGGGGGGGGGGGGACCCAGGCCAGGCCTGGTTGGCTGACCAGAGGCCTGGCCCGTGTGGGTCCCCAGGGGGGGGGGGATGCCTGGGGAAGACAGAGTACACAAGTAAAGTTAAAAAGATCTTTCTTTTATGATACCTAAAAGTATAAAGCATAAAGCATAATACAGTATATATTACAGTATTTCTGACCTCTCCCTGTCCTTCAAAAGGACTCCCTCCCGGAGAACAGGGTTCGATCAGCTCTTCAGCCTGTGTTTCAAAAGAGCAGCTCTGGAGGCTGCTCTTTTGTCTCTGAAATAAAAATAATTATAATATAAATCAATATTATGTCAACAGTCAATTCTACAGAAAATTATCATTAACGCAATATAGGTTCTCTTTACCGCACAATAATAATAAAACTTTATTTGTATATCACCTTTCATGACATGAAATGCAGCTCAAAGTGCTTTACAGAAAAATGGAGAATAAAAGAAAAGCAAGGCAACAACATTAAGAACAAGCAGTAATGCAATCCGACGGCCCGTAGAAGCAAAAAGCTGCATGCTTCCCCGTATTTTTTAGTTGCCATTTTTTTTGGCAAAGCGAGCAGGCCAGCAGTGGAAGACCTTAGGGGGTGGTTTGGGACATATTTAGGCAGGCAGTCATGTAGGTAGGAAGGTGCGAGACCATTGAGAGCTTTATAGACAAGTAAAATAATTTAGTAAAGAATAAGTACTCCTTCCGGAGTTCTGGGGTGTTATCCCTCTTTTGCCTGTGCTTCTTAAGGGCCGCTGCAGCCGCAGCTTTTTGTTTTTGTCTTTTATCAGCATCCATCTTCTTTTTGATGCATCATGGGAGAAACATGATGAGAACCGTTTTATATTTAATTTATATTTTTTCAAAACATAATTAATAATATGAATTCAGTTTGAGTAAAATCCATATAGCTGAAAATATAGTGAAATAAAAATGCCAATGAATGAATGAATTAATTATATTTTTTCAAAACATAATTAATAATATGAATTCAGTTTGAGTAAAATCCATATAGCTGAAAATATAGTGAAATAAAAATGCCAATGAATGAATGAATTAATTAATTGGTTGATAATTATATGTATGTATGTGGGTTTCCATTTTATGTTATCTATGAGATAATTAGGTCATATAACAAACTGTTTGTCTACCTATAATGCTTTTATGCTTCATATATTTACAATTTCTAAGTAGCCTGTATAACACAATGACTATAAGGTGAATTTAGGTGATGGTGGTGAGAGATGCTTTTAGAAACAAATCGATAATAAACAGCTATGTTGTAAACCAGTGTGGTGACCGAGGTCTCAACTTAAACCATTGACCATGAAGGTTGATGGCTGGTTCTATACGCCATGTTGTGATTACGGTTAACGTCGTAGATAGAACGGCCCATTGGACTACCGGTATGCTCCAGACGGGTGAACTTATGCTGAGAACAGGACAAGTTTGAATCCCGTCAGAAACAATTTATTCATTTCTTCCTTCATTCATCAATGGGTTTATTTTCACGCACTACATGCTGGGCTACATGGTTAATGTACGTGACACATAAGTGACGGATTAACCCCTCTCAAGGCCCTGGCGCTTCACCAAATCAAAAGGCCCCTACTGATTCAGCAAATTAATTAATGAATTAACATGCATGCGTTTAGCGCATATCCACTAGGCCTACTGCCTGCGCTGCCCGCTGACACAAGACACACCAGCCAGCAGGCACTGCCGCACTGGGCACAGCCTTTCCAACTTCAGTCTCTGCTAAACTATCTGCAATTTCCCCGAAAAATAATTAGCCTACATCTACAAGCTCCATTAGCAGGCAGCAGCATGTTTTGTCTAAATTGTCTTTGTGGCCAACAAATGTAGCTACATTTGCAAACAGTGCTGTTGACCATGTTGTTACATGGTCCATATAACATGTGTGCACCAACAGACAATGCCAATATGCTATATTAATATTAGAACGTTTTAAAGACAGATTAATTATTGACGACAATGCAACCTGTGGGTCCAACGTCACTGAAAACTTTCATAATAGCAATTAAATTAATTTACTCACGAGTGCTGAAATCGTGAAAAGGAGGATGTAAGTTGGCTTGTTGGAAACAGTGTTCCGGGGATATTCGTTTGCCTCACGCATCTGGAAACAGTGTTCCGGGGATATTCGTTTGCCTCACGCATCTGGAAACAGTGTTCCGGGGATATTCGTTTGCCTCACGCATCTGGAAACAGTGTTCCGGGGATATTCGTTTGCCTCACGCATCTGGAAACAGTGTTCCGGGGATATTCGTTTGCCTCACGCATCTGGAAACAGTGTTCCGGGGATATTCGTTTGCCCCCCGCATCTGGAAACAGTGTTCCGGGGATATTCGTTTGCCCCCCGCATCTGGAAACAGTGTTCCGGGGATATTCGTTTGCCCCCCGCATCTGGAAACAGTGTTCCGGGGATATTCGTTTGCCCCCCGCATCTGGAAAGTGTTCCGGGGATATTCGTTTGCCTCACGCATCTGGAAACAGTGTTCCGGGGATATTCGTTTGCCTCACGCATCTGGAAACAGTGTTCCGGGGATATTCGTTTGCCTCACGCATCTGGAAACAGTGTTCCGGGGATATTCGTTTGCCTCACGCATCTGGAAACAGTGTTCCGGGGATATTCGTTTGCCTCACGCATCTGGAAACAGTGTTCCGGGGATATTCGTTTGCCTCACGCATCTGGAAACAGTGTTCCGGGGATATTCGTTTGCCTCACGCATCTGGAAACAGTGTTCCGGGGATATTCGTTTGCCTCACGCATCTGGAAACAGTGTTCCGGGGATATTCGTTTGCCTCACGCATCTGGAAACAGTGTTCCGGGGATATTCGTTTGCCTCACGCATCTGGAAACAGTGTTCCGGGGATATTCGTTTGCCTCACGCATCTGGAAACAGTGTTCCGGGGATATTCGTTTGCCCCCCGCATCTGGAAACAGTGTTCCGGGGATATTCGTTTGCCCCCCGCATCTGGAAACAGTGTTCCGGGGATATTCGTTTGCCCCCCGCATCTGGAAACAGTGTTCCGGGGATATTCGTTTGCCCCCCGCATCTGGAAAGTGTTCCGGGGATATTCGTTTGCCCCCCGCATCTGGAAACAGTGTTCCGGGGATATTCGTTTGCCTCACGCATCTGGAAACAGTGTTCCGGGGATATTCGTTTGCCCCCCGCATCTGGAAACAGTGTTCCGGGGATATTCGTTTGCCTCACGCATCTGGAAACAGTGTTCCGGGGATATTCGTTTGCCTCACGCATCTGGAAACAGTGTTCCGGGGATATTCGTTTGCCCCCCGCATCTGGAAACAGTGTTCCGGGGATATTCGTTTGCCCCCCGCATCTGGAAACAGTGTTCCGGGGATATTCGTTTGCCTCACGCATCTGGAAACAGTGTTCCGGGGATATTCGTTTGCCTCACGCATCTGGAAACAGTGTTCCGGGGATATTCGTTTGCCTCACGCATCTGGAAACAGTGTTCCGGGGATATTCGTTTGCCTCACGCATCTGGAAACAGTGTTCCGGGGATATTCGTTTGCCTCCCGCATCTGGAAAGTGTTCCGGGGATATTCGTTTGCCCCCCGCATCTGGAAACAGTGTTCCGGGGATATTCGTTTGCCTCACGCATCTGGAAACAGTGTTCCGGGGATATTCGTTTGCCTCACGCATCTGGAAACAGTGTTCCGGGGATATTCGTTTGCCTCACGCATCTGGAAACAGTGTTCCGGGGATATTCGTTTGCCTCACGCATCTGGAAACAGTGTTCCGGGGATATTCGTTTGCCTCACGCATCTGGAAACAGTGTTCCGGGGATATTCGTTTGCCCCCCGCATCTGGAAACAGTGTTCCGGGGATATTCGTTTGCCCCCCGCATCTGGAAACAGTGTTCCGGGGATATTCGTTTGCCCCCCGCATCTGGAAACAGTGTTCCGGGGATATTCGTTTGCCCCCCGCATCTGGAAACAGTGTTCCGGGGATATTCGTTTGCCTCAAGCATCTGGAAACAGTGTTCCGGGGATATTCGTTTGCCTCACGCATCTGGAAACAGTGTTCCGGGGATATTCGTTTGCCCCCCGCATCTGGAAACAGTGTTCCGGGGATATTCGTTTGCCTCACGCATCTGGAAACAGTGTTCCGGGGATATTCGTTTGCCTCACGCATCTGGAAACAGTGTTCCGGGGATATTCGTTTGCCTCACGCATCTGGAAACAGTGTTCCGGGGATATTCGTTTGCCTCACGCATCTGGAAACAGTGTTCCGGGGATATTCGTTTGCCTCACGCATCTGGAAACAGTGTTCCGGGGATATTCGTTTGCCCCCCGCATCTGGAAAGTGTTCCGGGGATATTCGTTTGCCTCACGCATCTGGAAACAGTGTTCCGGGGATATTCGTTTGCCTCACGCATCTGGAAACAGTGTTCCGGGGATATTCGTTTGCCTCACGCATCTGGAAACAGTGTTCCGGGGATATTCGTTTGCCCCCCGCATCTGGAAACAGTGTTCCGGGGATATTCGTTTGCCCCCCGCATCTGGAAACAGTGTTCCGGGGATATTCGTTTGCCCCCCGCATCTGGAAACAGTGTTCCGGGGATATTCGTTTGCCCCCCGCATCTGGAAAGTGTTCCGGGGATATTCGTTTGCCTCACGCATCTGGAAACAGTGTTCCGGGGATATTCGTTTGCCTCACGCATCTGGAAACAGTGTTCCGGGGATATTCGTTTGCCTCACGCATCTGGAAACAGTGTTCCGGGGATATTCGTTTGCCTCACGCATCTGGAAACAGTGTTCCGGGGATATTCGTTTGCCTCACGCATCTGGAAACAGTGTTCCGGGGATATTCGTTTGCCTCACGCATCTGGAAACAGTGTTCCGGGGATATTCGTTTGCCTCACGCATCTGGAAACAGTGTTCCGGGGATATTCGTTTGCCTCACGCATCTGGAAACAGTGTTCCGGGGATATTCGTTTGCCTCACGCATCTGGAAACAGTGTTCCGGGGATATTCGTTTGCCTCACGCATCTGGAAACAGTGTTCCGGGGATATTAGTTTGCCTCACACATCTGGAAACAGTGTTCCGGGGATATTCGTTTGCCTCACGCATCTGGAAACAGTGTTCCGGGGATATTCGTTTGCCCCCCGCATCTGGAAACAGTGTTCCGGGGATGTTCGTTTGCCCCCCGCATCTGGAATGTGTTCCGGGGATATTCGTTTGCCCCCCGCATCTGGAAACAGTGTTCCGGGGATATTCGTTTGCCCCCCGCATCTGGAAAGTGTTCCGGGGATATTCGTTTGCCCCCCGCATCTGGAAACAGTGTTCCGGGGATATTCGTTTGCCTCACGCATCTGGAAACAGTGTTCCGGGATATTCGTTTGCCCCCCGCATCTGGAAACAGTGTTCCGGGGATATTCGTTTGCCTCACGCATCTGGAAACAGTGTTCCGGGGATATTCGTTTGCCTCACGCATCTGGAAACAGTGTTCCGGGGATATTCGTTTGCCCCCCGCATCTGGAAACAGTGTTCCGGGGATATTCGTTTGCCCCCCGCATCTGGAAACAGTGTTCCGGGGATATTCGTTTGCCTCACGCATCTGGAAACAGTGTTCCGGGGATATTCGTTTGCCTCACGCATCTGGAAACAGTGTTCCGGGGATATTCGTTTGCCTCACGCATCTGGAAACAGTGTTCCGGGGATATTCGTTTGCCTCACGCATCTGGAAACAGTGTTCCGGGGATATTCGTTTGCCCCCCGCATCTGGAAACAGTGTTCCGGGGATATTCGTTTGCCCCCCGCATCTGGAAACAGTGTTCCGGGGATATTCGTTTGCCCCCCGCATCTGGAAACAGTGTTCCGGGGATATTCGTTTGCCCCCCGCATCTGGAAAGTGTTCCGGGGATATTCGTTTGCCTCACGCATCTGGAAACAGTGTTCCGGGGATATTCGTTTGCCTCACGCATCTGGAAACAGTGTTCCGGGGATATTCGTTTGCCTCACGCATCTGGAAACAGTGTTCCGGGGATATTCGTTTGCCTCACGCATCTGGAAACAGTGTTCCGGGGATATTCGTTTGCCTCACGCATCTGGAAACAGTGTTCCGGGGATATTCGTTTGCCTCACGCATCTGGAAACAGTGTTCCGGGGATATTCGTTTGCCTCACGCATCTGGAAACAGTGTTCCGGGGATATTCGTTTGCCTCACGCATCTGGAAACAGTGTTCCGGGGATATTCGTTTGCCTCACGCATCTGGAAACAGTGTTCCGGGGATATTCGTTTGCCTCACGCATCTGGAAACAGTGTTCCGGGGATATTCGTTTGCCTCACGCATCTGGAAACAGTGTTCCGGGGATATTCGTTTGCCTCACGCATCTGGAAACAGTGTTCCGGGGATATTCGTTTGCCTCACGCATCTGGAAACAGTGTTCCGGGGATATTCGTTTGCCCCCCGCATCTGGAAACAGTGTTCCGGGGATATTCGTTTGCCCCCCGCATCTGGAAACAGTGTTCCGGGGATATTCGTTTGCCCCCCGCATCTGGAAACAGTGTTCCGGGGATATTCGTTTGCCCCCCGCATCTGGAAACAGTGTTCCGGGGATATTCGTTTGCCCCCCGCATCTGGAAAGTGTTCCGGGGATATTCGTTTGCCCCCCGCATCTGGAAACAGTGTTCCGGGGATATTCGTTTGCCTCACGCATCTGGAAACAGTGTTCCGGGGATATTCGTTTGCCCCCCGCATCTGGAAACAGTGTTCCGGGGATATTCGTTTGCCTCACGCATCTGGAAACAGTGTTCCGGGGATATTCGTTTGCCTCACGCATCTGGAAACAGTGTTCCGGGGATATTCGTTTGCCTCACGCATCTGGAAACAGTGTTCCGGGGATATTCGTTTGCCCCCCGCATCTGGAAACAGTGTTCCGGGGATATTCGTTTGCCCCCCGCATCTGGAAACAGTGTTCCGGGGATATTCGTTTGCCTCACGCATCTGGAAACAGTGTTCCGGGGATATTCGTTTGCCTCACGCATCTGGAAACAGTGTTCCGGGGATATTCGTTTGCCCCCCGCATCTGGAAAGTGTTCCGGGGATATTCGTTTGCCCCCCGCATCTGGAAACAGTGTTCCGGGGATATTCGTTTGCCTCACGCATCTGGAAACAGTGTTCCGGGGATATTCGTTTGCCTCACGCATCTGGAAACAGTGTTCCGGGGATATTTATTTGCCTCACGCATCTGGAAACAGTGTTCCGGGGATATTCGTTTGCCTCACGCATCTGGAAACAGTGTTCCGGGGATATTCGTTTGCCTCACGCATCTGGAAACAGTGTTCCGGGGATATTCGTTTGCCTCACGCATCTGGAAACAGTGTTCCGGGGATATTCGTTTGCCTCACGCATCTGGAAACAGTGTTCCGGGGATATTCGTTTGCCTCACGCATCTGGAAACAGTGTTCCGGGGATATTCGTTTGCCTCACGCATCTGGAAACAGTGTTCCGGGGATATTCGTTTGCCCCCCGCATCTGGAAACAGTGTTCCGGGGATATTCGTTTGCCCCCCGCATCTGGAAACAGTGTTCCGGGGATATTCGTTTGCCCCCCGCATCTGGAAACAGTGTTCCGGGGATATTCGTTTGCCCCCCGCATCTGGAAACAGTGTTCCGGGGATATTCGTTTGCCCCCCGCATCTGGAAACAGTGTTCCGGGGATATTCGTTTGCCTCAAGCATCTGGAAACAGTGTTCCGGGGATATTCGTTTGCCTCACGCATCTGGAAACAGTGTTCCGGGGATATTCGTTTGCCCCCCGCATCTGGAAACAGTGTTCCGGGGATATTCGTTTGCCTCACGCATCTGGAAACAGTGTTCCGGGGATATTCGTTTGCCTCACGCATCTGGAAACAGTGTTCCGGGGATATTCGTTTGCCTCACGCATCTGGAAACAGTGTTCCGGGGATATTCGTTTGCCTCACGCATCTGGAAACAGTGTTCCGGGGATATTCGTTTGCCTCACGCATCTGGAAACAGTGTTCCGGGGATATTCGTTTGCCCCCCGCATCTGGAAAGTGTTCCGGGGATATTCGTTTGCCTCACGCATCTGGAAACAGTGTTCCGGGGATATTCGTTTGCCTCACGCATCTGGAAACAGTGTTCCGGGGATATTCGTTTGCCTCACGCATCTGGAAACAGTGTTCCGGGGATATTCGTTTGCCCCCCGCATCTGGAAACAGTGTTCCGGGGATATTCGTTTGCCCCCCGCATCTGGAAACAGTGTTCCGGGGATATTCGTTTGCCCCCCGCATCTGGAAACAGTGTTCCGGGGATATTCGTTTGCCCCCCGCATCTGGAAAGTGTTCCGGGGATATTCGTTTGCCTCACGCATCTGGAAACAGTGTTCCGGGGATATTCGTTTGCCTCACGCATCTGGAAACAGTGTTCCGGGGATATTCGTTTGCCTCAAGCATCTGGAAACAGTGTTCCGGGGATATTCGTTTGCCTCACGCATCTGGAAACAGTGTTCCGGGGATATTCGTTTGCCTCACGCATCTGGAAACAGTGTTCCGGGGATATTCGTTTGCCTCACGCATCTGGAAACAGTGTTCCGGGGATATTCGTTTGCCTCACGCATCTGGAAACAGTGTTCCGGGGATATTCGTTTGCCTCACGCATCTGGAAACAGTGTTCCGGGGATATTCGTTTGCCTCACGCATCTGGAAACAGTGTTCCGGGGATATTCGTTTGCCTCACGCATCTGGAAACAGTGTTCCGGGGATATTAGTTTGCCTCACGCATCTGGAAACAGTGTTCCGGGGATATTCGTTTGCCTCACGCATCTGGAAACAGTGTTCCGGGGATATTCGTTTGCCCCCCGCATCTGGAAACAGTGTTCCGGGGATATTCGTTTGCCCCCCGCATCTGGAAACAGTGTTCCGGGGATATTCGTTTGCCCCCCGCATCTGGAAACAGTGTTCCGGGGATATTCGTTTGCCCCCCGCATCTGGAAAGTGTTCCGGGGATATTCGTTTGCCCCCGCATCTGGAAACAGTGTTCCGGGGATATTCGTTTGCCTCACGCATCTGGAAACAGTGTTCCGGGGATATTCGTTTGCCCCCCGCATCTGGAAACAGTGTTCCGGGGATATTCGTTTGCCTCACGCATCTGGAAACAGTGTTCCGGGGATATTCGTTTGCCTCACGCATCTGGAAACAGTGTTCCGGGGATATTCGTTTGCCCCCCGCATCTGGAAACAGTGTTCCGGGGATATTCGTTTGCCCCCCGCATCTGGAAACAGTGTTCCGGGGATATTCGTTTGCCTCACGCATCTGGAAACAGTGTTCCGGGGATATTCGTTTGCCTCACGCATCTGGAAACAGTGTTCCGGGGATATTCGTTTGCCTCACGCATCTGGAAACAGTGTTCCGGGGATATTCGTTTGCCTCACGCATCTGGAAACAGTGTTCCGGGGATATTCGTTTGCCCCCCGCATCTGGAAAGTGTTCCGGGGATATTCGTTTGCCCCCCGCATCTGGAAACAGTGTTCCGGGGATATTCGTTTGCCTCACGCATCTGGAAACAGTGTTCCGGGGATATTCGTTTGCCTCACGCATCTGGAAACAGTGTTCCGGGGATATTCGTTTGCCTCACGCATCTGGAAACAGTGTTCCGGGGATATTCGTTTGCCTCACGCATCTGGAAACAGTGTTCCGGGGATATTCGTTTGCCTCACGCATCTGGAAACAGTGTTCCGGGGATATTCGTTTGCCTCACGCATCTGGAAACAGTGTTCCGGGGATATTCGTTTGCCCCCCGCATCTGGAAACAGTGTTCCGGGGATATTCGTTTGCCCCCCGCATCTGGAAACAGTGTTCCGGGGATATTCGTTTGCCCCCCGCATCTGGAAACAGTGTTCCGGGGATATTCGTTTGCCCCCCGCATCTGGAAACAGTGTTCCGGGGATATTCGTTTGCCCCCCGCATCTGGAAACAGTGTTCCGGGGATATTCGTTTGCCTCACGCATCTGGAAACAGTGTTCCGGGGATATTCGTTTGCCCCCCCGCATCTGGAAACAGTGTTCCGGGGATATTCGTTTGCCTCACGCATCTGGAAACAGTGTTCCGGGGATATTCGTTTGCCTCACGCATCTGGAAACAGTGTTCCGGGGATATTCGTTTGCCTCACGCATCTGGAAACAGTGTTCCGGGGATATTCGTTTGCCTCACGCATCTGGAAACAGTGTTCCGGGGATATTCGTTTGCCTCACGCATCTGGAAACAGTGTTCCGGGGATATTCGTTTGCCTCACGCATCTGGAAACAGTGTTCCGGGGATATTCGTTTGCCCCCCGCATCTGGAAAGTGTTCCGGGGATATTCGTTTGCCTCACGCATCTGGAAACAGTGTTCCGGGGATATTCGTTTGCCTCACGCATCTGGAAACAGTGTTCCGGGGATATTCGTTTGCCTCACGCATCTGGAAACAGTGTTCCGGGGATATTCGTTTGCCTCACGCATCTGGAAACAGTGTTCCGGGGATATTAGTTTGCCTCACGCATCTGGAAACAGTGTTCCGGGGATATTCGTTTGCCTCACGCATCTGGAAACAGTGTTCCGGGGATATTCGTTTGCCCCCCGCATCTGGAAACAGTGTTCCGGGGATATTCGTTTGCCTCACGCATCTGGAAACAGTGTTCCGGGGATATTCGTTTGCCCCCCGCATCTGGAAACAGTGTTCCGGGGATATTCGTTTGCCTCACGCATCTGGAAACAGTGTTCCGGGGATATTCGTTTGCCTCACGCATCTGGAAACAGTGTTCCGGGGATATTCGTTTGCCTCACGCATCTGGAAACAGTGTTCCGGGGATATTCGTTTGCCTCACGCATCTGGAAACAGTGTTCCGGGGATATTCGTTTGCCTCACGCATCTGGAAACAGTGTTCCGGGGATATTCGTTTGCCTCACGCATCTGGAAACAGTGTTCCGGGGATATTCGTTTGCCTCACGCATCTGGAAACAGTGTTCCGGGGATATTCGTTTGCCTCACGCATCTGGAAACAGTGTTCCGGGGATATTCGTTTGCCCCCCGCATCTGGAAACAGTGTTCCGGGGATATTCGTTTGCCCCCCGCATCTGGAAACAGTGTTCCGGGGATATTCGTTTGCCCCCCGCATCTGGAAACAGTGTTCCGGGGATATTCGTTTGCCCTCCGCATCTGGAAAGTGTTCCGGGGATATTCGTTTGCCCCCCGCATCTGGAAACAGTGTTCCGGGGATATTCGTTTGCCTCACGCATCTGGAAACAGTGTTCCGGGGATATTCGTTTGCCTCACGCATCTGGAAACAGTGTTCCGGGGATATTCGTTTGCCTCACGCATCTGGAAACAGTGTTCCGGGGATATTCGTTTGCCTCACGCATCTGGAAACAGTGTTCCGGGGATATTCGTTTGCCTCACGCATCTGGAAACAGTGTTCCGGGGATATTCGTTTGCCTCACGCATCTGGAAACAGTGTTCCGGGGATATTCGTTTGCCTCACGCATCTGGAAACAGTGTTCCGGGGATATTCGTTTGCCTCACGCATCTGGAAACAGTGTTCCGGGGATATTCGTTTGCCTCACGCATCTGGAAACAGTGTTCCGGGGATATTCGTTTGCCTCACGCATCTGGAAACAGTGTTCCGGGATATTCGTTTGCCCCCCGCATCTGGAAACAGTGTTCCGGGGATATTCGTTTGCCCCCCGCATCTGGAAACAGTGTTCCGGGGATATTCGTTTGCCCCCCGCATCTGGAAACAGTGTTCCGGGGATATTCGTTTGCCCTCCGCATCTGGAAAGTGTTCCGGGGATATTCGTTTGCCCCCCGCATCTGGAAACAGTGTTCCGGGGATATTCGTTTGCCTCACGCATCTGGAAACAGTGTTCCGGGGATATTCGTTTGCCCCCCGCATCTGGAAACAGTGTTCCGGGGATATTCGTTTGCCTCACGCATCTGGAAACAGTGTTCCGGGGATATTCGTTTGCCTCACGCATCTGGAAACAGTGTTCCGGGGATATTCGTTTGCCCCCCGCATCTGGAAACAGTGTTCCGGGGATATTCGTTTGCCCCCCGCATCTGGAAACAGTGTTCCGGGGATATTCGTTTGCCTCACGCATCTGGAAACAGTGTTCCGGGGATATTCGTTTGCCTCACGCATCTGGAAACAGTGTTCCGGGGATATTCGTTTGCCTCACGCATCTGGAAACAGTGTTCCGGGGATATTCGTTTGCCTCACGCATCTGGAAACAGTGTTCCGGGGATATTCGTTTGCCTCACGCATCTGGAAACAGTGTTCCGGGGATATTCGTTTGCCTCACGCATCTGGAAACAGTGTTCCGGGGATATTCGTTTGCCTCACGCATCTGGAAACAGTGTTCCGGGGATATTCGTTTGCCCCCCGCATCTGGAAACAGTGTTCCGGGGATATTCGTTTGCCTCACGCATCTGGAAACAGTGTTCCGGGGATATTCGTTTGCCCCCCGCATCTGGAAACAGTGTTCCGGGGATATTCGTTTGCCCCCCGCATCTGGAAACAGTGTTCCGGGGATATTCGTTTGCCCCCCGCATCTGGAAACAGTGTTCCGGGGATATTCGTTTGCCCCCCGCATCTGGAAACAGTGTTCCGGGGATATTCGTTTGCCCCCCGCATCTGGAAACAGTGTTCCGGGGATATTCGTTTGCCTCACGCATCTGGAAACAGTGTTCCGGGGATATTCGTTTGCCCCCCGCATCTGGAAACAGTGTTCCGGGGATATTCGTTTGCCTCACGCATCTGGAAACAGTGTTCCGGGGATATTCGTTTGCCTCACGCATCTGGAAACAGTGTTCCGGGGATATTCGTTTGCCTCACGCATCTGGAAACAGTGTTCCGGGGATATTCGTTTGCCTCACGCATCTGGAAACAGTGTTCCGGGGATATTCGTTTGCCTCACGCATCTGGAAACAGTGTTCCGGGGATATTCGTTTGCCTCACGCATCTGGAAACAGTGTTCCGGGGATATTCGTTTGCCCCCCGCATCTGGAAAGTTTTCCGGGGATATTCGTTTGCCTCACGCATCTGGAAACAGTGTTCCGGGGATATTCGTTTGCCTCACGCATCTGGAAACAGTGTTCCGGGGATATTCGTTTGCCTCACGCATCTGGAAACAGTGTTCCGGGGATATTCGTTTGCCCCCCGCATCTGGAAACAGTGTTCCGGGGATATTCGTTTGCCCCCCGCATCTGGAAAGTGTTCCGGGGATATTCGTTTGCCTCACGCATCTGGAAACAGTGTTCCGGGGATATTCGTTTGCCTCACGCATCTGGAAACAGTGTTCCGGGGATATTCGTTTGCCTCACGCATCTGGAAACAGTGTTCCGGGGATATTCGTTTGCCTCACGCATCTGGAAACAGTGTTCCGGGGATATTCGTTTGCCTCACGCATCTGGAAACAGTGTTCCGGGGATATTCGTTTGCCTCACGCATCTGGAAACAGTGTTCCGGGGATATTCGTTTGCCTCACGCATCTGGAAACAGTGTTCCGGGGATATTCGTTTGCCTCACGCATCTGGAAACAGTGTTCCGGGGATATTCGTTTGCCTCACGCATCTGGAAACAGTGTTCCGGGGATATTCGTTTGCCTCACGCATCTGGAAACAGTGTTCCGGGGATATTCGTTTGCCCCCCGCATCTGGAAACAGTGTTCCGGGGATATTCGTTTGCCCCCCGCATCTGGAAACAGTGTTCCGGGGATATTCGTTTGCCCCCCGCATCTGGAAACAGTGTTCCGGGGATATTCGTTTGCCCCCCGCATCTGGAAAGTGTTCCGGGGATATTCGTTTGCCCCCCGCATCTGGAAACAGTGTTCCGGGGATATTCGTTTGCCTCACGCATCTGGAAACAGTGTTCCGGGGATATTCGTTTGCCCCCCGCATCTGGAAACAGTGTTCCGGGGATATTCGTTTGCCTCACGCATCTGGAAACAGTGTTCCGGGGATATTCGTTTGCCTCACGCATCTGGAAACAGTGTTCCGGGATATTCGTTTGCCCCCCGCATCTGGAAACAGTGTTCCGGGGATATTCGTTTGCCCCCCGCATCTGGAAACAGTGTTCCGGGGATATTCGTTTGCCTCACGCATCTGGAAACAGTGTTCCGGGGATATTCGTTTGCCTCACGCATCTGGAAACAGTGTTCCGGGGATATTCGTTTGCCTCACGCATCTGGAAACAGTGTTCCGGGGATATTCGTTTGCCTCACGCATCTGGAAACAGTGTTCCGGGGATATTCGTTTGCCCCCCGCATCTGGAAAGTGTTCCGGGGATATTCGTTTGCCCCCCGCATCTGGAAACAGTGTTCCGGGGATATTCGTTTGCCTCACGCATCTGGAAACAGTGTTCCGGGGATATTCGTTTGCCTCACGCATCTGGAAACAGTGTTCCGGGGATATTCGTTTGCCTCACGCATCTGGAAACAGTGTTCCGGGGATATTCGTTTGCCTCACGCATCTGGAAACAGTGTTCCGGGGATATTCGTTTGCCTCACGCATCTGGAAACAGTGTTCCGGGGATATTCGTTTGCCCCCCGCATCTGGAAACAGTGTTCCGGGGATATTCGTTTGCCTCACGCATCTGGAAACAGTGTTCCGGGGATATTCGTTTGCCTCACGCATCTGGAAACAGTGTTCCGGGGATATTCGTTTGCCTCACGCATCTGGAAACAGTGTTCCGGGGATATTCGTTTGCCTCACGCATCTGGAAACAGTGTTCCGGGGATATTCGTTTGCCTCACGCATCTGGAAACAGTGTTCCGGGGATATTCGTTTGCCTCACGCATCTGGAAACAGTGTTCCGGGGATATTCGTTTGCCTCACGCATCTGGAAACAGTGTTCCGGGGATATTCGTTTGCCTCACGCATCTGGAAACAGTGTTCCGGGGATATTCGTTTGCCTCACGCATCTGGAAACAGTGTTCCGGGGATATTCGTTTGCCTCACGCATCTGGAAACAGTGTTCCGGGGATATTCGTTTGCCCCCCGCATCTGGAAACAGTGTTCCGGGGATATTCGTTTGCCCCCCGCATCTGGAAACAGTGTTCCGGGATATTCGTTTGCCCCCGCATCTGGAAACAGTGTTCGGGGATATTCGTTTGCCCCCCGCATCTGGAAACAGTGTTCCGGGGATATTCGTTTGCCCCCCGCATCTGGAAACAGTGTTCCGGGGATATTCGTTTGCCCCCCGCATCTGGAAACAGTGTTCCGGGGATATTCGTTTGCCTCACGCATCTGGAAACAGTGTTCCGGGGATATTCGTTTGCCCCCGCATCTGGAAACAGTGTTCCGGGGATATTCGTTTGCCCCCCGCATCTGGAAAGTGTTCCGGGGATATTCGTTTGCCCCCCGCATCTGGAAAGTGTTCCGGGGATATTCGTTTGCCCCCCGCATCTGGAAACAGTGTGCTTCGTTTGCCTCACGCATCTGGAAACAGTGTTCCGGGGATATTCGTTTGCCTCACGCATCTGGAAACAGTGTTCCGGGGATATTCGTTTGCCTCACGCATCTGGAAACAGTGTTCCGGGGATATTCGTTTGCCTCACGCATCTGGAAACAGTGTTCCGGGGATATTCGTTTGCCTCACGCATCTGGAAACAGTGTTCCGGGGATATTAGTTTGCCCCCCGCATCTGGAAACAGTGTTCCGGGGATATTCGTTTGCCCCCGCATCTGGAAAGTGTTCCGGGGATATTCGTTTGCCCCCCGCATCTGGAAAGTGTTCCGGGGATATTCGTTTGCCCCCGCATCTGGAAAGTGTTCCGGGGATATTCGTTTGCCCCCCGCATCTGGAAACAGTGTGCTTCGTTTGCCTCACGCATCTGGAAACAGTGTTCCGGGGATATTCGTTTGCCTCACGCATCTGGAAACAGTGTTCCGGGGATATTCGTTTGCCTCACGCATCTGGAAACAGTGTTCCGGGGATATTCGTTTGCCTCACGCATCTGGAAACAGTGTTCCGGGGATATTCGTTTGCCTCACGCATCTGGAAACAGTGTTCCGGGGATATTAGTTTGCCCCCCGCATCTGGAAACAGTGTTCCGGGGATATTCGTTTGCCCCCCGCATCTGGAAAGTGTTCCGGGGATATTCGTTTGCCCCCGCATCTGGAAAGTGTTCCGGGGATATTCGTTTGCCCCCCGCATCTGGAAACAGTGTGCTTCGTTTGCCTCACGCATCTGGAAACAGTGTTCCGGGGATATTCGTTTGCCTCACGCATCTGGAAACAGTGTTCCGGGGATATTCGTTTGCCTCACGCATCTGGAAACAGTGTTCCGGGGATATTCGTTTGCCTCACGCATCTGGAAACAGTGTTCCGGGGATATTCGTTTGCCTCACGCATCTGGAAACAGTGTTCCGGGATATTAGTTTGCCCCCCGCATCTGGAAACAGTGTTCCGGGGATATTCGTTTGCCCCCCGCATCTGGAAACAGTGTTCCGGGGATATTCGTTTGCCCCCCGCATCTGGAAACAGTGTTCCGGGGATATTCGTTTGCCCCCCGCATCTGGAAACAGTGTTCCGGGGATATTCGTTTGCCCCCCGCATCTGGAAAAAGTGTTCCGGGGATATTCGTTTGCCCCCCGCATCTGGAAACAGTGTTCCGGGGATATTCGTTTGCCCCCGCATCTGGAAACAGTGTTCCGGGGATATTCGTTTGCCTCACGCATCTGGAAACAGTGTTCCGGGGATATTCGTTTGCCCCCCGCATCTGGAAACAGTGTTCCGGGGATATTCGTTTGCCTCACGCATCTGGAAACAGTGTTCCAGGGATATTCGTTTGCCTCACGCATCTGGAAACAGTGTTCCGGGGATATTCGTTTGCCTCACGCATCTGGAAACAGTGTTCCGGGGATATTCGTTTGCCTCACGCATCTGGAAACAGTGTTCCGGTGATATTCGTTTGCCTCACGCATCTGGAAACAGTGTTCCGGGGATATTCGTTTGCCCCCCGCATCTGGAAACAGTGTTCCGGGGATATTCGTTTGCCCCCCGCATCTGGAAACAGTGTTCCGGGGATATTCGTTTGCCCCCCGCATCTGGAAACAGTGTTCCGGGGATATTCGTTTGCCCCCCGCATCTGGAAACAGTGTTCCGGGGATATTCGTTTGCCCCCCGCATCTGGAAACAGTGTTCCGGGGATATTCGTTTGCCCCCCGCATCTGGAAACAGTGTTCCGGGGATATTCGTTTGCCTCACGCATCTGGAAACAGTGTTCCGGGGATATTCGTTTGCCTCACGCATCTGGAAACAGTGTTCCGGGGATATTCGTTTGCCCCCCGCATCTGGAAACAGTGTTCCGGGGATATTCGTTTGCCTCACGCATCTGGAAACAGTGTTCCGGGGATATTCGTTTGCCTCACGCATCTGGAAACAGTGTTCCGGGGATATTCGTTTGCCTCACGCATCTGAAACAGTGTTCCGGGATATTCGTTTGCCTCACGCATCTGGAAACAGTGTTCCGGGGATATTCGTTTGCCTCACGCATCTGGAAACAGTGTTCCGGGGATATTCGTTTGCCTCACGCATCTGGAAACAGTGTTCCGGGGATATTCGTTTGCCTCACGCATCTGGAAACAGTGTTCCGGGGATATTCGTTTGCCCCCCGCATCTGGAAACAGTGTTCCGGGGATATTCGTTTGCCCCCCGCATCTGGAAACAGTGTTCCGGGGATATTCGTTTGCCCCCGCATCTGGAAACAGTGTTCCGGGGATATTCGTTTGCCCCCCGCATCTGGAAACAGTGTTCCGGGGATATTCGTTTGCCCATCTGGAAACAGTGTTCCGGGGATATTCGTTTGCCCCCCGCATCTGGAAACAGTGTTCCGGGGATATTCGTTTGCCCCCCGCATCTGGAAACAGTGTTCGGGGATATTCGTTTGCCCCCCGCATCTGGAAACAGTGTTCCGGGGATATTCGTTTGCCCCCCGCATCTGGAAACAGTGTTCCGGGATATTCGTTTGACCCCCGCATCTGGAAACAGTGTTCCGGGGATATTCGTTTGCCCCCGCATCTGGAAACAGTGTTCCGGGATATTCGTTTGCCCCCCGCATCTGGAAACAGTGTTCCGGGGATATTCGTTTGCCTCACGCATCTGGAAACAGTGTTCCGGGATATTCGTTTGCCTCACGCATCTGGAAACAGTGTTCCGGGGATATTCGTTTGCCCCCGCATCTGGAAACAGTGTTCCGGGGATATTCGTTTGCCTCACGCATCTGGAAACAGTGTTCCGGGGATATTCGTTTGCCTCACGCATCTGGAAACAGTGTTCCGGGGATATTCGTTTGCCTCACGCATCTGGAAACAGTGTTCCGGGGATATTCGTTTGCCCCCCGCATCTGGAAACAGTGTTCCGGGGATATTCGTTTGCCCCCCGCATCTGGAAACAGTGTTCCGGGGATATTCGTTTGCCCCCCGCATCTGGAAACAGTGTTCCGGGGATATTCGTTTGCCTCACGCATCTGGAAACAGTGTTCCGGGGATATTCGTTTGCCTCACGCATCTGGAAACAGTGTTCCGGGGATATTCGTTTGCCTCACGCATCTGGAAACAGTGTTCCGGGGATATTCGTTTGCCTCACGCATCTGGAAACAGTGTTCGGGGATATACGTTTGCCTCACGCATCTGAAACAGTGTTCCGGGATATTCGTTTGCCTCACGCATCTGGAAACAGTGTTCCGGGGATATTCGATTGCCCCCCGCATCTGGAAACAGTGTTCCGGGGATATTCGTTTGCCCCCCGCATCTGGAAACAGTGTTCCGGGGATATTCGTTTGCCCCCCGCATCTGGAAACAGTGTTCCGGGGATATTCGTTTGCCCCCCGCATCTGGAAAGTGTTCCGGGATATTCGTTTGCCCCCGCATCTGGAAACAGTGTTCCGGGGATATTCGTTTGCCTCACGCATCTGGAAACAGTGTTCCGGGGATATTCGTTTGCCCCCCGCATCTGGAAACAGTGTTCCGGGGATATTCGTTTGCCTCACGCATCTGGAAACAGTGTTCCGGGGATATTCGTTTGCCTCACGCATCTGGAAACAGTGTTCCGGGGATATTCGTTTGCCCCCCGCATCTGGAAACAGTGTTCCGGGGATATTCGTTTGCCCCCCGCATCTGGAAACAGTGTTCCGGGGATATTCGTTTGCCTCACGCATCTGGAAACAGTGTTCCGGGGATATTCGTTTGCCCCCCGCATCTGGAAACAGTGTTCCGGGGATATTCGTTTGCCCCCCGCATCTGGAAACAGTGTTCCGGGGATATTCGTTTGCCCCCCGCATCTGGAAACAGTGTTCCGGGATATTCGTTTGCCCCCCGCATCTGGAAACAGTGTTCCGGGATATTCGTTTGCCCCCCGCATCTGGAAACAGTGTTCCGGGGATATTCGTTTGCCTCACGCATCTGGAAACAG
>NC_137883.1:23019980-23079950 GCF_963924005.1 Protomyctophum bolini | reverse complement strand
AAACAGTGTTCCGGGGATATTCGTTTGCCCCCGCATCTGGAAACAGTGTTCCGGGGATATTCGTTTGCCCCCGCATCTGGAAACAGTGTTCCGGGGATATTCGTTTGCCCCACGCATCTGGAAACAGTGTTCCGGGGATATTCGTTTGCCCCCGCATCTGGAAACAGTGTTCCGGGATATTCGTTTGCCTCACGCATCTGGAAACAGTGTTCCGGGGATATTCGTTTGCCTCACGCATCTGGAAACAGTGTTCCGGGGATATTCGTTTGCCTCACGCATCTGGAAACAGTGTTCCGGGGATATTCGTTTGCCTCACGCATCTGGAAACAGTGTTCCGGGATATTCGTTTGCCTCACGCATCTGGAAACAGTGTTCCGGGGATATTCGTTTGCCTCACGCATCTGGAAACAGTGTTCCGGGGATATTCGTTTGCCTCACGCATCTGGAAACAGTGTTCCGGGGATATTCGTTTGCCTCACGCATCTGGAAACAGTGTTCCGGGGATATTCGTTTGCCTCACGCATCTGGAAACAGTGTTCCGGGGATATTCGTTTGCCTCACGCATCTGGAAACAGTGTTCCGGGGATATTCGTTTGCCTCACGCATCTGGAAACAGTGTTCCGGGATATTCGTTTGCCTCACGCATCTGGAAACAGTGTTCCGGGGATATTCGTTTGCCCCCCGCATCTGGAAACAGTGTTCCGGGGATATTCGTTTGCCCCCCGCATCTGGAAACAGTGTTCCGGGGATATTCGTTTGCCCCCCGCATCTGGAAAGTGTTCCGGGATATTCTTTTTCCTCACGCATCTGGAAACAGTGTTCCGGGGATATTCGTTTGCCTCACGCATCTGGAAACAGTGTTCCGGGGATATTCGTTTGCCTCACGCATCTGGAAACAGTGTTCCGGGGATATTCGTTTGCCTCACGCATCTGGAAACAGTGTTCCGGGGATATTCGTTTGCCCCCCGCATCTGGAAACAGTGTTCCGGGGATATTCGTTTGCCCCCCGCATCTGGAAACAGTGTTCCGGGGATATTCGTTTGCCCCCCGCATCTGGAAACAGTGTTCCGGGGATATTCGTTTGCCCCCGCATCTGGAAAGTGTTCCGGGGATATTCGTTTGCCCCCCGCATCTGGAAACAGTGTTCCGGGGATATTCGTTTGCCTCACGCATCTGGAAACAGTGTTCCGGGGATATTCGTTTGCCTCACGCATCTGGAAACAGTGTTCCGGGGATATTCGTTTGCCTCACGCATCTGGAAACAGTGTTCCGGGGATATTCGTTTGCCTCACGCATCTGGAAACAGTGTTCCGGGGATATTCGTTTGCCTCACGCATCTGGAAACAGTGTTCCGGGGATATTCGTTTGCCCCCGCATCTGGAAACAGTGTTCCGGGGATATTCGTTTGCCCCCGCATCTGGAAACAGTGTTCCGGGGATATTCGTTTGCCCCCCGCATAAACAGTGTTCCGGGATATTCGTTTGCCCCCCGCATCTGGAAACAGTGTTCGGGGATATTCGTTTGCCCCCCGCATCTGGAAACAGTGTTCCGGGGATATTCGTTTGCCCCCCGCATCTGGAAACAGTGTTCCGGGGATATTCGTTTGCCCCCCGCATCTGGAAACAGTGTTCCGGGGATATTCGTTTGCCCCCCGCATCTGGAAACAGTGTTCCGGGGATATTCGTTTGCCCCCCGCATCTGGAAACAGTGTTCCGGGGATATTCGTTTGCCCCCCGCATCTGGAAACAGTGTTCCGGGGATATTCGTTTGCCTCACGCATCTGGAAACAGTGTTCCGGGGATATTCGTTTGCCCCCCGCATCTGGAAACAGTGTTCCGGGGATATTCGTTTGCCTCACGCATCTGGAAACAGTGTTCCGGGGATATTCGTTTGCCCCCCGCATCTGGAAACAGTGTTCCGGGGATATTCGTTTGCCTCACGCATCTGGAACAGTGTTCCGGGGATATTCGTTTGCCTCACGCATCTGGAAACAGTGTTCCGGGGATATTCGTTTGCCTCACGCATCTGGAAACAGTGTTCCGGGGATATTCGTTTGCCTCACGCATCTGGAAACAGTGTTCCGGGGATATTCGTTTGCCTCACGCATCTGGAAACAGTGTTCCGGGGATATTCGTTTGCCTCACGCATCTGGAAACAGTGTTCCGGGGATATTCGTTTGCCTCACGCATCTGGAAACAGTGTTCCGGGGATATTCGTTTGCCTCACGCATCTGGAAACAGTGTTCCGGGGATATTCGTTTGCCTCACGCATCTGGAAACAGTGTTCCGGGGATATTCGTTTGCCTCACGCATCTGGAAACAGTGTTCCGGGGATATTCGTTTGCCCCCCGCATCTGGAAACAGTGTTCCGGGGATATTCGTTTGCCCCCCGCATCTGGAAACAGTGTTCCGGGGATATTCGTTTGCCCCCCGCATCTGGAAACAGTGTTCCGGGGATATTCGTTTGCCCCCCGCATCTGGAACAGTGTTCCGGGGATATTCGTTTGCCTCCCCGCATCTGGAAACAGTGTTCCGGGGATATTCGTTTGCCTCACGCATCTGGAAACAGTGTTCCGGGGATATTCGTTTGCCTCACGCATCTGGAAACAGTGTTCCGGGGATATTCGTTTGCCTCACGCATCTGGAAACAGTGTTCCGGGGATATTCGTTTGCCTCACGCATCTGGAAACAGTGTTCCGGGGATATTCGTTTGCCTCACGCATCTGGAAACAGTGTTCCGGGGATATTCGTTTGCCTCACGCATCTGGAAACAGTGTTCCGGGGATATTCGTTTGCCTCACGCATCTGGAAACAGTGTTCCGGGGATATTCGTTTGCCTCACGCATCTGGAAACAGTGTTCCGGGGATATTCGTTTGCCTCACGCATCTGGAAACAGTGTTCCGGGGATATTCGTTTGCCTCACGCATCTGGAAACAGTGTTCCGGGGATATTCGTTTGCCTCACGCATCTGGAAACAGTGTTCCGGGGATATTCGTTTGCCTCCCGCATCTGGAAACAGTGTTCCGGGGATATTCGTTTGCCCCCCGCATCTGGAAACAGTGTTCCGGGGATATTCGTTTGCCCCCCGCATCTGGAAACAGTGTTCCGGGGATATTCGTTTGCCCCCGCATCTGGAAACAGTGTTCCGGGGATATTCGTTTGCCCCCCGCATCTGGAAACAGTGTTCCGGGGATATTCGTTTGCCCCCCGCATCTGGAAACAGTGTTCCGGGGATATTCGTTTGCCCCCCGCATCTGGAAACAGTGTTCCGGGGATATTCGTTTGCCCCCCGCATCTGGAAACAGTGTTCCGGGGATATTCGTTTGCCCCCCGCATCTGGAAACAGTGTTCCGGGGATATTCGTTTGCCTCACGCATCTGGAAACAGTGTTCCGGGGATATTCGTTTGCCTCACGCATCTGGAAACAGTGTTCCGGGGATATTCGTTTGCCCCCCGCATCTGGAAACAGTGTTCCGGGGATATTCGTTTGCCTCACGCATCTGGAAACAGTGTTCCGGGGATATTCGTTTGCCTCACGCATCTGGAAACAGTGTTCCGGGGATATTCGTTTGCCTCACGCATCTGGAAACAGTGTTCCGGGGATATTCGTTTGCCCCCCGCATCTGGAAACAGTGTTCCGGGGATATTCGTTTGCCCCCCGCATCTGGAAACAGTGTTCCGGGGATATTCGTTTGCCCCACGCATCTGGAAACAGTGTTCCGGGGATATTCGTTTGCCTCACGCATCTGGAAACAGTGTTCCGGGGATATTCGTTTGCCTCACGCATCTGGAAACAGTGTTCCGGGGATATTCGTTTGCCCCCCGCATCTGGAAACAGTGTTCCGGGGATATTCGTTTGCCCCCCGCATCTGGAAACAGTGTTCCGGGGATATTCGTTTGCCCCCCGCATCTGGAAACAGTGTTCCGGGGATATTCGTTTGCCCCCCGCATCTGGAAAGTGTTCCGGGGATATTCGTTTGCCCCCCGCATCTGGAAACAGTGTTCCGGGGATATTCGTTTGCCTCACGCATCTGGAAACAGTGTTCCGGGGATATTCGTTTGCCCCCCGCATCTGGAAACAGTGTTCCGGGGATATTCGTTTGCCCCCCGCATCTGGAAACAGTGTTCCGGGGATATTCGTTTGCCCCCCGCATCTGGAAAGTGTTCCGGGGATATTCGTTTGCCCCCCGCATCTGGAAACAGTGTTCCGGGGATATTCGTTTGCCTCACGCATCTGGAAACAGTGTTCCGGGGATATTCGTTTGCCTCACGCATCTGGAAACAGTGTTCCGGGGATATTCGTTTGCCTCACGCATCTGGAAACAGTGTTCCGGGGATATTCGTTTGCCTCACGCATATGGAAACAGTGTTCCGGGGATATTCGTTTGCCTCACGCATCTGGAAACAGTGTTCCGGGGATATTCGTTTGCCCCCCGCATCTGGAAACAGTGTTCCGGGGATATTCGTTTGCCCCCCGCATCTGAAACAGTGTTCCGGGGATATTCGTTTGCCCCCCGCATCTGGAAACAGTGTTCCGGGGATATTCGTTTGCCCCCCGCATCTGGAAACAGTGTTCCGGGGATATTCGTTTGCCCCCCGCATCTGGAAACAGTGTTCCGGGGATATTCGTTTGCCCCCCGCATCTGGAAACAGTGTTCCGGGGATATTCGTTTGCCCCCCGCATCTGGAAACAGTGTTCCGGGGATATTCGTTTGCCCCCCGCATCTGGAAACAGTGTTCCGGGGATATTCGTTTGCCCCCCGCATCTGGAAACAGTGTTCCGGGGATATTCGTTTGCCCCCCGCATCTGGAAACAGTGTTCCGGGGATATTCGTTTGCCCCACGCATCTGGAAACAGTGTTCCGGGATATTCGTTTGCCCCCCGCATCTGGAAACAGTGTTCCGGGGATATTCGTTTGCCTCACGCATCTGGAAACAGTGTTCCGGGGATATTCGTTTGCCTCACGCATCTGGAAACAGTGTTCCGGGGATATTCGTTTGCCTCACGCATCTGGAAACAGTGTTCCGGGGATATTCGTTTGCCTCCCGCATCTGGAAACAGTGTTCCGGGGATATTCGTTTGCCTCACGCATCTGGAAACAGTGTTCCGGGGATATTCGTTTGCCTCACGCATCTGGAAACAGTGTTCCGGGGATATTCGTTTGCCTCACGCATCTGGAAACAGTGTTCCGGGGATATTCGTTTGCCTCACGCATCTGGAAACAGTGTTCCGGGGATATTCGTTTGCCTCACGCATCTGGAAACAGTGTTCCGGGGATATTCGTTTGCCTCACGCATCTGGAAACAGTGTTCCGGGGATATTCGTTTGCCTCACGCATCTGGAAACAGTGTTCCGGGGATATTCGTTTGCCTCACGCATCTGGAAACAGTGTTCCGGGGATATTCGTTTGCCCCCCGCATCTGGAAACAGTGTTCCGGGGATATTCGTTTGCCCCCCGCATCTGGAAACAGTGTTCCGGGGATATTCGTTTGCCCCCCGCATCTGGAAAGTGTTCCGGGGATATTCTTTTTCCTCACGCATCTGGAAACAGTGTTCCGGGGATATTCGTTTGCCTCACGCATCTGGAAACAGTGTTCCGGGGATATTCGTTTGCCTCACGCATCTGGAAACAGTGTTCCGGGGATATTCGTTTGCCTCACGCATCTGGAAACAGTGTTCCGGGGATATTCGTTTGCCCCCCGCATCTGGAAACAGTGTTCCGGGGATATTCGTTTGCCCCCCGCATCTGGAAACAGTGTTCCGGGGATATTCGTTTGCCCCCCGCATCTGGAAACAGTGTTCCGGGGATATTCGTTTGCCCCCCGCATCTGGAAAGTGTTCCGGGGATATTCGTTTGCCCCCCGCATCTGGAAACAGTGTTCCGGGGATATTCGTTTGCCTCACGCATCTGGAAACAGTGTTCCGGGGATATTCGTTTGCCTCACGCATCTGGAAACAGTGTTCCGGGGATATTCGTTTGCCTCACGCATCTGGAAACAGTGTTCCGGGGATATTCGTTTGCCTCACGCATCTGGAAACAGTGTTCCGGGGATATTCGTTTGCCTCACGCATCTGGAAACAGTGTTCCGGGGATATTCGTTTGCCCCCCGCATCTGGAAACAGTGTTCCGGGGATATTCGTTTGCCCCCCGCATCTGGAAACAGTGTTCCGGGGATATTCGTTTGCCCCCCGCATCTGGAAACAGTGTTCCGGGGATATTCGTTTGCCCCCCGCATCTGGAAACAGTGTTCCGGGGATATTCGTTTGCCCCCCGCATCTGGAAACAGTGTTCCGGGGATATTCGTTTGCCCCCCGCATCTGGAAACAGTGTTCCGGGGATATTCGTTTGCCCCCCGCATCTGGAAACAGTGTTCCGGGGATATTCGTTTGCCCCCCGCATCTGGAAACAGTGTTCCGGGGATATTCGTTTGCCCCCCGCATCTGGAAACAGTGTTCCGGGGATATTCGTTTGCCCCCCGCATCTGGAAACAGTGTTCCGGGGATATTCGTTTGCCTCACGCATCTGGAAACAGTGTTCCGGGGATATTCGTTTGCCCCCCGCATCTGGAAACAGTGTTCCGGGGATATTCGTTTGCCTCACGCATCTGGAAACAGTGTTCCGGGGATATTCGTTTGCCCCCCGCATCTGGAAACAGTGTTCCGGGGATATTCGTTTGCCTCACGCATCTGGAAACAGTGTTCCGGGGATATTCGTTTGCCTCACGCATCTGGAAACAGTGTTCCGGGGATATTCGTTTGCCTCACGCATCTGGAAACAGTGTTCCGGGGATATTCGTTTGCCTCACGCATCTGGAAACAGTGTTCCGGGGATATTCGTTTGCCTCACGCATCTGGAAACAGTGTTCCGGGGATATTCGTTTGCCTCACGCATCTGGAAACAGTGTTCCGGGGATATTCGTTTGCCTCACGCATCTGGAAACAGTGTTCCGGGGATATTCGTTTGCCTCACGCATCTGGAAACAGTGTTCCGGGGATATTCGTTTGCCTCACGCATCTGGAAACAGTGTTCCGGGGATATTCGTTTGCCTCACGCATCTGGAAACAGTGTTCCGGGGATATTCGTTTGCCCCCCGCATCTGGAAACAGTGTTCCGGGGATATTCGTTTGCCCCCCGCATCTGGAAACAGTGTTCCGGGGATATTCGTTTGCCCCCCGCATCTGGAAACAGTGTTCCGGGGATATTCGTTTGCCCCCCGCATCTGGAAAGTGTTCCGGGGATATTCGTTTGCCTCACGCATCTGGAAACAGTGTTCCGGGGATATTCGTTTGCCTCACGCATCTGGAAACAGTGTTCCGGGGATATTCGTTTGCCTCACGCATCTGGAAACAGTGTTCCGGGGATATTCGTTTGCCTCACGCATCTGGAAACAGTGTTCCGGGGATATTCGTTTGCCTCACGCATCTGGAAACAGTGTTCCGGGGATATTCGTTTGCCTCACGCATCTGGAAACAGTGTTCCGGGGATATTCGTTTGCCTCACGCATCTGGAAACAGTGTTCCGGGGATATTCGTTTGCCTCACGCATCTGGAAACAGTGTTCCGGGGATATTCGTTTGCCTCACGCATCTGGAAACAGTGTTCCGGGGATATTCGTTTGCCTCACGCATCTGGAAACAGTGTTCCGGGGATATTCGTTTGCCTCACGCATCTGGAAACAGTGTTCCGGGGATATTCGTTTGCCTCACGCATCTGGAAACAGTGTTCCGGGGATATTCGTTTGCCTCACGCATCTGGAAACAGTGTTCCGGGGATATTCGTTTGCCCCCCGCATCTGGAAACAGTGTTCCGGGGATATTCGTTTGCCCCCCGCATCTGGAAACAGTGTTCCGGGGATATTCGTTTGCCCCCCGCATCTGGAAAGTGTTCCGGGGATATTCGTTTGCCCCCCGCATCTGGAAAGTGTTCCGGGGATATTCGTTTGCCCCCCGCATCTGGAAACAGTGTTCCGGGGATATTCGTTTGCCCCCCGCATCTGGAAAGTGTTCCGGGGATATTCGTTTGCCTCACGCATCTGGAAACAGTGTTCCGGGGATATTCGTTTGCCTCACGCATCTGGAAACAGTGTTCCGGGGATATTCGTTTGCCTCACGCATCTGGAAACAGTGTTCCGGGGATATTCGTTTGCCCCCCGCATCTGGAAACAGTGTTCCGGGGATATTCGTTTGCCCCCCGCATCTGGAAACAGTGTTCCGGGGATATTCGTTTGCCCCCCGCATCTGGAAACAGTGTTCCGGGGATATTCGTTTGCCCCCCGCATCTGGAAACAGTGTTCCGGGGATATTCGTTTGCCCCCCGCATCTGGAAACAGTGTTCCGGGGATATTCGTTTGCCCCCCGCATCTGGAAACAGTGTTCCGGGGATATTCGTTTGCCCCCCGCATCTGGAAACAGTGTTCCGGGGATATTCGTTTGCCCCCCGCATCTGGAAACAGTGTTCCGGGGATATTCGTTTGCCCCCCGCATCTGGAAACAGTGTTCCGGGGATATTCGTTTGCCCCCCGCATCTGGAAACAGTGTTCCGGGGATATTCGTTTGCCTCACGCATCTGGAAACAGTGTTCCGGGGATATTCGTTTGCCCCCCGCATCTGGAAACAGTGTTCCGGGGATATTCGTTTGCCTCACGCATCTGGAAACAGTGTTCCGGGGATATTCGTTTGCCCCCCGCATCTGGAAACAGTGTTCCGGGGATATTCGTTTGCCCCACGCATCTGGAAACAGTGTTCCGGGGATATTCGTTTGCCTCACGCATCTGGAAACAGTGTTCCGGGGATATTCGTTTGCCTCACGCATCTGGAAACAGTGTTCCGGGGATATTCGTTTGCCTCACGCATCTGGAAACAGTGTTCCGGGGATATTCGTTTGCCTCACGCATCTGGAAACAGTGTTCCGGGGATATTCGTTTGCCTCACGCATCTGGAAACAGTGTTCCGGGGATATTCGTTTGCCTCACGCATCTGGAAACAGTGTTCCGGGGATATTCGTTTGCCTCACGCATCTGGAAACAGTGTTCCGGGGATATTCGTTTGCCTCACGCATCTGGAAACAGTGTTCCGGGGATATTCGTTTGCCTCACGCATCTGGAAACAGTGTTCCGGGGATATTCGTTTGCCCCCCGCATCTGGAAACAGTGTTCCGGGGATATTCGTTTGCCCCCCGCATCTGGAAACAGTGTTCCGGGGATATTCGTTTGCCCCCCGCATCTGGAAACAGTGTTCCGGGGATATTCGTTTGCCCCCCGCATCTGGAAAGTGTTCCGGGGATATTCGTTTGCCTCACGCATCTGGAAACAGTGTTCCGGGGATATTCGTTTGCCTCACGCATCTGGAAACAGTGTTCCGGGGATATTCGTTTGCCTCACGCATCTGGAAACAGTGTTCCGGGGATATTCGTTTGCCTCACGCATCTGGAAACAGTGTTCCGGGGATATTCGTTTGCCTCACGCATCTGGAAACAGTGTTCCGGGGATATTCGTTTGCCTCACGCATCTGGAAACAGTGTTCCGGGGATATTCGTTTGCCTCACGCATCTGGAAACAGTGTTCCGGGGATATTCGTTTGCCTCACGCATCTGGAAACAGTGTTCCGGGGATATTCGTTTGCCTCACGCATCTGGAAACAGTGTTCCGGGGATATTCGTTTGCCTCACGCATCTGGAAACAGTGTTCCGGGGATATTCGTTTGCCTCACGCATCTGGAAACAGTGTTCCGGGGATATTCGTTTGCCTCACGCATCTGGAAACAGTGTTCCGGGGATATTCGTTTGCCTCACGCATCTGGAAACAGTGTTCCGGGGATATTCGTTTGCCCCCCGCATCTGGAAACAGTGTTCCGGGGATATTCGTTTGCCCCCCGCATCTGGAAACAGTGTTCCGGGGATATTCGTTTGCCCCCCGCATCTGGAAAGTGTTCCGGGGATATTCGTTTGCCCCCCGCATCTGGAAAGTGTTCCGGGGATATTCGTTTGCCCCCCGCATCTGGAAACAGTGTTCCGGGGATATTCGTTTGCCCCCCGCATCTGGAAAGTGTTCCGGGGATATTCGTTTGCCCCCCGCATCTGGAAACAGTGTTCCGGGGATATTCGTTTGCCTCACGCATCTGGAAACAGTGTTCCGGGGATATTCGTTTGCCTCACGCATCTGGAAACAGTGTTCCGGGGATATTCGTTTGCCTCACGCATCTGGAAACAGTGTTCCGGGGATATTCGTTTGCCTCACGCATCTGGAAACAGTGTTCCGGGGATATTCGTTTGCCTCACGCATCTGGAAACAGTGTTCCGGGGATATTCGTTTGCCCCCCGCATCTGGAAACAGTGTTCCGGGGATATTCGTTTGCCCCCCGCATCTGGAAACAGTGTTCCGGGGATATTCGTTTGCCCCCCGCATCTGGAAACAGTGTTCCGGGGATATTCGTTTGCCCCCCGCATCTGGAAACAGTGTTCCGGGGATATTCGTTTGCCCCCCGCATCTGGAAACAGTGTTCCGGGGATATTCGTTTGCCCCCCGCATCTGGAAACAGTGTTCCGGGGATATTCGTTTGCCCCCCGCATCTGGAAACAGTGTTCCGGGGATATTCGTTTGCCTCACGCATCTGGAAACAGTGTTCCGGGGATATTCGTTTGCCCCCCGCATCTGGAAACAGTGTTCCGGGGATATTCGTTTGCCTCACGCATCTGGAAACAGTGTTCCGGGGATATTCGTTTGCCCCCCGCATCTGGAAACAGTGTTCCGGGGATATTCGTTTGCCTCACGCATCTGGAAACAGTGTTCCGGGGATATTCGTTTGCCTCACGCATCTGGAAACAGTGTTCCGGGGATATTCGTTTGCCTCACGCATCTGGAAACAGTGTTCCGGGGATATTCGTTTGCCTCACGCATCTGGAAACAGTGTTCCGGGGATATTCGTTTGCCTCACGCATCTGGAAACAGTGTTCCGGGGATATTCGTTTGCCTCACGCATCTGGAAACAGTGTTCCGGGGATATTCGTTTGCCTCACGCATCTGGAAACAGTGTTCCGGGGATATTCGTTTGCCTCACGCATCTGGAAACAGTGTTCCGGGGATATTCGTTTGCCTCACGCATCTGGAAACAGTGTTCCGGGGATATTCGTTTGCCTCACGCATCTGGAAACAGTGTTCCGGGGATATTCGTTTGCCTCACGCATCTGGAAACAGTGTTCCGGGGATATTCGTTTGCCCCCCGCATCTGGAAACAGTGTTCCGGGGATATTCGTTTGCCCCCCGCATCTGGAAACAGTGTTCCGGGGATATTCGTTTGCCCCCCGCATCTGGAAACAGTGTTCCGGGGATATTCGTTTGCCCCCCGCATCTGGAAAGTGTTCCGGGGATATTCGTTTGCCTCACGCATCTGGAAACAGTGTTCCGGGGATATTCGTTTGCCTCACGCATCTGGAAACAGTGTTCCGGGGATATTCGTTTGCCTCACGCATCTGGAAACAGTGTTCCGGGGATATTCGTTTGCCTCACGCATCTGGAAACAGTGTTCCGGGGATATTCGTTTGCCTCACGCATCTGGAAACAGTGTTCCGGGGATATTCGTTTGCCTCACGCATCTGGAAACAGTGTTCCGGGGATATTCGTTTGCCTCACGCATCTGGAAACAGTGTTCCGGGGATATTCGTTTGCCTCACGCATCTGGAAACAGTGTTCCGGGGATATTCGTTTGCCTCACGCATCTGGAAACAGTGTTCCGGGGATATTCGTTTGCCTCACGCATCTGGAAACAGTGTTCCGGGGATATTCGTTTGCCTCACGCATCTGGAAACAGTGTTCCGGGGATATTCGTTTGCCTCACGCATCTGGAAACAGTGTTCCGGGGATATTCGTTTGCCTCACGCATCTGGAAACAGTGTTCCGGGGATATTCGTTTGCCTCACGCATCTGGAAACAGTGTTCCGGGGATATTCGTTTGCCTCACGCATCTGGAAACAGTGTTCCGGGGATATTCGTTTGCCTCACGCATCTGGAAACAGTGTTCCGGGGATATTCGTTTGCCTCACGCATCTGGAAACAGTGTTCCGGGGATATTCGTTTGCCTCACGCATCTGGAAACAGTGTTCCGGGGATATTCGTTTGCCCCCCGCATCTGGAAACAGTGTTCCGGGGATATTCGTTTGCCCCCCGCATCTGGAAACAGTGTTCCGGGGATATTCGTTTGCCCCCCGCATCTGGAAAGTGTTCCGGGGATATTCGTTTGCCCCCCGCATCTGGAAAGTGTTCCGGGGATATTCGTTTGCCCCCCGCATCTGGAAACAGTGTTCCGGGGATATTCGTTTGCCCCCCGCATCTGGAAAGTGTTCCGGGGATATTCGTTTGCCCCCCGCATCTGGAAACAGTGTTCCGGGGATATTCGTTTGCCTCACGCATCTGGAAACAGTGTTCCGGGGATATTCGTTTGCCTCACGCATCTGGAAACAGTGTTCCGGGGATATTCGTTTGCCTCACGCATCTGGAAACAGTGTTCCGGGGATATTCGTTTGCCTCACGCATCTGGAAACAGTGTTCCGGGGATATTCGTTTGCCTCACGCATCTGGAAACAGTGTTCCGGGGATATTCGTTTGCCCCCCGCATCTGGAAACAGTGTTCCGGGGATATTCGTTTGCCCCCCGCATCTGGAAACAGTGTTCCGGGGATATTCGTTTGCCCCCCGCATCTGGAAACAGTGTTCCGGGGATATTCGTTTGCCCCCCGCATCTGGAAACAGTGTTCCGGGGATATTCGTTTGCCCCCCGCATCTGGAAAGTGTTCCGGGGATATTCGTTTGCCCCCCGCATCTGGAAACAGTGTTCCGGGGATATTCGTTTGCCTCACGCATCTGGAAACAGTGTTCCGGGGATATTCGTTTGCCTCACGCATCTGGAAACAGTGTTCCGGGGATATTCGTTTGCCTCACGCATCTGGAAACAGTGTTCCGGGGATATTCGTTTGCCTCACGCATCTGGAAACAGTGTTCCGGGGATATTCGTTTGCCTCACGCATCTGGAAACAGTGTTCCGGGGATATTAGTTTGCCTCACGCATCTGGAAACAGTGTTCCGGGGATATTCGTTTGCCCCCCGCATCTGGAAACAGTGTTCCGGGGATATTCGTTTGCCCCCCGCATCTGGAAACAGTGTTCCGGGGATATTCGTTTGCCCCCCGCATCTGGAAACAGTGTTCCGGGGATATTCGTTTGCCCCCCGCATCTGGAAACAGTGTTCCGGGGATATTCGTTTGCCCCCCGCATCTGGAAACAGTGTTCCGGGGATATTCGTTTGCCCCCCGCATCTGGAAACAGTGTTCCGGGGATATTCGTTTGCCCCCCGCATCTGGAAACAGTGTTCCGGGGATATTCGTTTGCCCCCCGCATCTGGAAACAGTGTTCCGGGGATATTCGTTTGCCTCACGCATCTGGAAACAGTGTTCCGGGGATATTCGTTTGCCTCACGCATCTGGAAACAGTGTTCCGGGGATATTCGTTTGCCCCCCGCATCTGGAAACAGTGTTCCGGGGATATTCGTTTGCCTCACGCATCTGGAAACAGTGTTCCGGGGATATTCGTTTGCCTCACGCATCTGGAAACAGTGTTCCGGGGATATTCGTTTGCCTCACGCATCTGGAAACAGTGTTCCGGGGATATTCGTTTGCCTCACGCATCTGGAAACAGTGTTCCGGGGATATTCGTTTGCCCCCCGCATCTGGAAACAGTGTTCCGGGGATATTCGTTTGCCCCCCGCATCTGGAAACAGTGTTCCGGGGATATTCGTTTGCCCCCCGCATCTGGAAACAGTGTTCCGGGGATATTCGTTTGCCCCCGGCATCTGGAAACAGTGTTCCGGGGATATTCGTTTGCCCCCCGCATCTGGAAACAGTGTTCCGGGGATATTCGTTTGCCCCCCGCATCTGGAAACAGTGTTCCGGGGATATTCGTTTGCCTCACGCATCTGGAAACAGTGTTCCGGGGATATTCGTTTGCCTCACGCATCTGGAAACAGTGTTCCGGGGATATTCGTTTGCCCCCCGCATCTGGAAACAGTGTTCCGGGGATATTCGTTTGCCTCACGCATCTGGAAACAGTGTTCCGGGGATATTCGTTTGCCTCACGCATCTGGAAACAGTGTTCCGGGGATATTCGTTTGCCTCACGCATCCGGAAACAGTGTTCCGGGGATATTCGTTTGCCTCACGCATCCGGAAACAGTGTTCCGGGGATATTCGTTTGCCTCACGCATCCGGAAACAGTGTTCCGGGGATATTCGTTTGCCTCACGCATCTGGAAACAGTGTTCCGGGGATATTCGTTTGCCTCACGCATCTGGAAACAGTGTTCCGGGGATATTCGTTTGCCTCACGCATCTGGAAACAGTGTTCCGGGGATATTCGTTTGCCTCACGCATCTGGAAACAGTGTTCCGGGGATATTCGTTTGCCTCACGCATCTGGAAACAGTGTTCCGGGGATATTCGTTTGCCCCCCGCATCTGGAAACAGTGTTCCGGGGATATTCGTTTGCCCCCCGCATCTGGAAACAGTGTTCCGGGGATATTCGTTTGCCCCCCGCATCTGGAAACAGTGTTCCGGGGATATTCGTTTGCCCCCCGCATCTGGAAACAGTGTTCCGGGGATATTCGTTTGCCCCCCGCATCTGGAAAGTGTTCCGGGGATATTCGTTTGCCTCACGCATCTGGAAACAGTGTTCCGGGGATATTCGTTTGCCTCACGCATCTGGAAACAGTGTTCCGGGGATATTCGTTTGCCTCACGCATCTGGAAACAGTGTTCCGGGGATATTCGTTTGCCTCACGCATCTGGAAACAGTGTTCCGGGGATATTCGTTTGCCTCACGCATCTGGAAACAGTGTTCCGGGGATATTCGTTTGCCTCACGCATCTGGAAACAGTGTTCCGGGGATATTCGTTTGCCTCACGCATCTGGAAACAGTGTTCCGGGGATATTCGTTTGCCTCACGCATCTGGAAACAGTGTTCCGGGGATATTCGTTTGCCTCACGCATCTGGAAACAGTGTTCCGGGGATATTCGTTTGCCTCACGCATCTGGAAACAGTGTTCCGGGGATATTCGTTTGCCTCACGCATCTGGAAACAGTGTTCCGGGGATATTCGTTTGCCTCACGCATCTGGAAACAGTGTTCCGGGGATATTCGTTTGCCCCCCGCATCTGGAAACAGTGTTCCGGGGATATTCGTTTGCCCCCCGCATCTGGAAAGTGTTCCGGGGATATTCGTTTGCCCCCCGCATCTGGAAAGTGTTCCGGGGATATTCGTTTGCCCCCCGCATCTGGAAACAGTGTTCCGGGGATATTCGTTTGCCTCACGCATCTGGAAACAGTGTTCCGGGGATATTCGTTTGCCTCACGCATCTGGAAACAGTGTTCCGGGGATATTCGTTTGCCTCACGCATCTGGAAACAGTGTTCCGGGGATATTCGTTTGCCTCACGCATCTGGAAACAGTGTTCCGGGGATATTCGTTTGCCTCACGCATCTGGAAACAGTGTTCCGGGGATATTAGTTTGCCCCCCGCATCTGGAAACAGTGTTCCGGGGATATTCGTTTGCCCCCCCGCATCTGGAAACAGTGTTCCGGGGATATTCGTTTGCCCCCCGCATCTGGAAACAGTGTTCCGGGGATATTCGTTTGCCCCCCGCATCTGGAAACAGTGTTCCGGGGATATTCGTTTGCCCCCCGCATCTGGAAAAAGTGTTCCGGGGATATTCGTTTGCCCCCCGCATCTGGAAACAGTGTTCCGGGGATATTCGTTTGCCCCCCGCATCTGGAAACAGTGTTCCGGGGATATTCGTTTGCCCCCCGCATCTGGAAACAGTGTTCCGGGGATATTCGTTTGCCCCCCGCATCTGGAAACAGTGTTCCGGGGATATTAGTTTGCCTCACGCATCTGGAAACAGTGTTCCGGGGATATTCGTTTGCCTCACGCATCTGGAAACAAGTGTTCCGGGGATATTCGTTTGCCTCACGCATCTGGAAACAGTGTTCCGGGGATATTCGTTTGCCTCACGCATCTGGAAACAGTGTTCCGGTGATATTCGTTTGCCTCACGCATCTGGAAACAGTGTTCCGGGGATATTCGTTTGCCTCACGCATCTGGAAACAGTGTTCCGGGGATATTCGTTTGCCTCACGCATCTGGAAACAGTGTTCCGGGGATATTCGTTTGCCCCCCGCATCTGGAAACAGTGTTCCGGGGATATTCGTTTGCCCCCCGCATCTGGAAACAGTGTTCCGGGGATATTCGTTTGCCCCCCGCATCTGGAAACAGTGTTCCGGGGATATTCGTTTGCCCCCCGCATCTGGAAACAGTGTTCCGGGGATATTCGTTTGCCTCACGCATCTGGAAACAGTGTTCCGGGGATATTCGTTTGCCCCCCGCATCTGGAAACAGTGTTCCGGGGATATTCGTTTGCCTCACGCATCTGGAAACAGTGTTCCGGGGATATTCGTTTGCCTCACGCATCTGGAAACAGTGTTCCGGGGATATTCGTTTGCCTCACGCATCTGGAAACAGTGTTCCGGGGATATTCGTTTGCCTCACGCATCTGGAAACAGTGTTCCGGGGATATTCGTTTGCCTCACGCATCTGGAAACAGTGTTCCGGGGATATTCGTTTGCCTCACGCATCTGGAAACAGTGTTCCGGGGATATTCGTTTGCCTCACGCATCTGGAAACAGTGTTCCGGGGATATTCGTTTGCCTCACGCATCTGGAAACAGTGTTCCGGGGATATTCGTTTGCCTCACGCATCTGGAAACAGTGTTCCGGGGATATTCGTTTGCCTCACGCATCTGTACACATTGTGTAGGCTATATAGCCTACAAGTATGTATTTATTATGAAGAGGGCTGCGCTATGGCGATTCACTTCACGACAGGAGGAAGACGGAGGAGTGGAGGTGGGGGGCTTGGAATGGATTACTGCGCGCAGGCAGAGAGAAGTGAACGGTGGGGTGGTTGTTTAATGTTTATACCGCTGGCTGGCCTCTGGTTTGCGGCGCACCAAATGAGCTTCAGTTCATAATGCTAAATGTTTTATAAATCAATCGGATTATCACACGATAGACTGCAACATAACAAAAACAGTTGCACTGAGCCATCTCGTTAAACCCAGCTGGCTGCGATGAATAACCTAATCATTAGGCCTAATCAACGTCATATAGTCACCAACGATCCATATTCTGTAGTGTATGATCTGACCACGCAATGTTACAGTCCACTGCAGGCTACAGGCTAATGGCTATTTGATTTACAAAATGATTAGTATTATAACCGCCGTCCAGTGCGGCAGCGGCGCTCCTCGTTATATGTGGCCGATTTAAAATAACAGATCTCTAAGCTGTCGAGACACACCATGAGCGGGTGCATGGATGGTTTGTAAACTTTGTAGGCTATGTTTGTTCTTTTGGACACCGAACGGGGACGATACTTGGGGTCTTGGACATAGCTTCACTTCAGAGGAAACGGGGAGCTACAGTAGGCTACTCACCACCACTGGAAATGGAATCCATTAGAATGATATGGAAATGGTACATAAATGAGCTACATAAATCCTTTATTTCGGCGATAAGTCCATTGAACTCCGTTCTCACTCTCACACAGACACACACTGAAAGAAAAAAAAGAACGCCACTTTTATTGCATGGCCAGCGCAGCGCAGCAACATGCGCCGTCAGTGAACAAAAGTGGCGTTCTTTTTTTTCTTTGTCGGGCTTTATAGGGCTTCGGGCCTAACATTATGGTATTTTTTAGGGCCGGGCCGGGCTTCGGGCTGACCCAGTTAGGGCCGGGCCGTGCCGGGCTTCAAATTTCGGGCCCGATGAGAACTCTAATCTGGAAACAGTGTTCCGGGGATATTCGTTTGCCTCACGCATCTGGAAACAGTGTTCCGGGGATATTCGTTTGCCTCACGCATCTGGAAACAGTGTTCCGGGGATATTCGTTTGCCTCACGCATCTGGAAACAGTGTTCCGGGGATATTCGTTTGCCTCACGCATCTGGAAACAGTGTTCCGGGGATATTCGTTTGCCTCACGCATCTGAAAACAGTGTTTTAAGGACACCCGTTTGCCTCCCGCATCTGAAAACAGTGTTTCAAGGACACCCGTTTGCCTCCCGCATCTGAAAACAGTGTTTCAAGGACACCCGTTTGCCTCCCGCATCTGAAAACAGTGTTTCAAGGACACCCGTTTGCCTCCCGCATCTGAAAACAGTGTTTCAAGGACACCCGTTTGCCTCCCGCATCTGAAGCCATGAACAACTCTCTCCAGCATCACCAGTACGTCCCTGCATTAGTAAAAAAAGAATGCACAGCCATGAACAACTCTCTCCGGCACCACCAGTACGTCCCTGCATTAGTAAAAAAATAATGCACAGCCATGAACAACTCTCTCCGGCACCACCAGTGTGGCGACACTTGGATGGCATATTCCACACGGAACAGAATCCGTGTGGAATATGCCATCCATCCACAGCCTGGAGGCGTTCTCACACTTCTAAAGGCCTCCGCTGTCAGAGCGGAGCGGGGTCGCCCGGGAGAGAGCTGCGCTCGACAGCAAAGTTAATCCATTCTGCACGGGAACCCCTTTTTGGTGTTTAAAAGCATTGTGTCATGCTATTTAGCTATTGAAAAATAGCAGATCTACAAGCTCGTAGTGCGGCACAGAGTGCCGCGCTACGAGCTTGTACGTCTGCTATTTTCTTTTGTAAATCTTAAAAATGTGGCCCAAAATCATTCAGAGCGAACGTTTTTAACTCAAATCTTTGCTTCTGCGGGGTCCCTGGAACAACATATTTTCAGATAGGGGTTGGCGGCCAATTACATATATTTTTGGGGGTCCTTGACGTGAAAATGTTTGAGAACCACTGACACAGAAACATGGGTTTTTTTCCGAAAACTGTCAGGATTTAGAAGACATTTTGTAGAATCATCCTCAGGTCTACATGGGTTAAGTGAAGGTTAAATGGAAGCACTTCAAAGAGCGAGCGAGAGAGAGAGAGCTCTTCACAGGAAAAAGAAAAAACAGAAATGACAGAAAGGTTAATGCGCGTCTTGTTGAAGCGTGTAGCGTTTTGGGGCGCGGTGGGTTCGAGGTCCAGTTTGGGTCGAGACGCCTCGGGTGGGGTTGGGGGGGGGGGGAAATTGCGGGGGGTTTGGGTACTTATATATTTCATTCGCACGGTAAAGCCGCGACCGGCCACACTGATGATCACATTTGAGCAGTGGTACTATAGCCTGTTTTACTTAAAGGACCACTTTTCAACCCATCTTCATAGAATAGGTCCTCCTCACTAATAATCATGATAAAATGGCACGATTCTTTTCTACTCAGTCCGTGTCTCATAGGAGGGCTGTGGGCAGTTTAGAAACCATCTTCCAGTGACATCATCATTAGGCAGATATTCTTTTTGAACAAGATTTTTTTTTACAAAAATGTTTAGATTTTCATTATCGTGAGAACGATGGCTTCCATTTTCGCATTGCAACTTTTCAGGACTAGAAAGCCTGCAGTTTCTATTAGCTTGTATTCCCCATCGATGATGTCACTGGAAGACGGTTTCTGAACTGCCCACAGCCCTCCTATAAGACACAGGCAGAGTAGAAAAAAAAATGCGCAATGTTTTCATGATTATTAGCGAGGACCTATTATATGAAGATAGGTTGAAAAGTGGTCCTTTAATTGTATCAATACGGCAATACAGGAGAAAAAAAATTGGAAAGCAAAAAATTACAATAATTATGAAATGTGTCAGTGATTTATTTGTTAACTCATTTGGACCTGAGGCCAGATTCTACAAATGCCTTCCAAATCCTGACAGTGTTCTGAAGAACCTCATGTCAAACAATTCCATCATGTCGACTCGGACCCCCAGAATTATATGAAACTGGTCGCAGACCCACATCTGAAAATATATTGTTCCAGGGACCCCTACCCCAGAAGCAAAGATTTGAGTTAAAAACGTTCGCTCTGAAAGAATATACATTCAAAGATTTGTGCCACATTTTCACGATAATATTCAAGAAATAGCAGATCTACACGCTCGTAGCGCGGCACGCCAAGCTTTTATTAGCATTTGTAGACATTAGTATTTGATAGCATTTGTATTTGTGTGACAACTAATCGCCAGGTTAGATTTGTAATCATGACAGACAGCGCCACCTATACTGTATTATCTGTATACCAACGGAATCAAGTTGGACACACGTTTTGAACAAGGTCAACTTCTCCCTCTTCCGCATTCAAAGCCCACGCACGCATGCTGCCGTGTGCGGTGTTCCCCTCTGGGGGTCTGCGGTTCCCCGGGGGCGTCCCCTGGGGCGTCCCAGCTCACTGCTAAACTGCCTATCACACAGAACCAGAGAGGCTCCCCATTGTTCCTGCCTGCCCCCCCCCCCGTACTGTTTGACCCATCCTGACCCATTAAAATTAGTGATGGACCGAATATTCGGCCGCAGAAAATATTCGGCAGAAAACGGCTATAAATGCATTTTCGGCCTATTCGGTTTCGGCCTGAATAGGCAGAAAATATATCACCGAATACAAACCGCATTCAAAAGAGCTGAATAAAAGTTTTATGGACCCATAATAGTGATTATTATTTAAGTTAAGTTTTGCCGTAACCATTTTTTTTGCCATAAATCAGGTAGTTTTAAGGTACGGCCATGACAGCAATGGTGGGAAAAAAGATATATAATATTAATCATATTCGGATATTCGGTATTCGGCCAACTGTTTCCTATATTCGGTATTCGGTTTTCGGCCAACTGTTTCCTATATTCGGTATTCGGTTTTCGGCCAACTGTTTCCTATATTCGGTATTCGGTTTAGTCCAAGAATTTCCCTTTTGGTGCATCCCTAATTAAAATGTAGCCTGAAACTCTGCCGGAGGGGTCTGGACAGACAGTGGGCGATCATTGGCATGCGCGGCCCGCCGTGGAACTGAATATTAAACCATTTAGGCCTGACAACTGTCTTCTAAATCATGATGTTTTTAGATCAGTGGTGCTCAATATTTCATGTCAAGGATCCCCAAAAAGTAATTGGCCGCCGATCAACCCCCATCTGAAAATATGTTGTTTCTTCAGGGACCAAAGCAAAGATTTGACTTAAAAACTTTGACTCTGTTAACAATATTCAAAAACAGCAGATCTACAAGCTCATGGCGCGGCACACAGGTCCATTGTCCACCAGTCGACCTTGAGGCTTAATCAGGAGTTGTAGTAGCCACAGGATAATCTAAGCGGTGGATATTGCTCTTGGCTTCATGTCTTTATGCATGTAAATTGTCTTGTTCTTTGTGTTATGTCAAATGTGTGACGTATGGTATGTGTTCTGCATACTTGGCTGCTGTGTCGCAAGACAAATTACAGTGTGAACTGACAATAAAGTACTATATCATATCACTCAGATCTGCTATTTTTCAATAGCTAAAATATATAGCATGATGCTTAAAAACACCAAAAGGGGATCCCGTGCTGAATGGGTTAAACCAGAAGGGTTCCGTGGCGCACATTTGTAAGAGGCACACACTGGAAGGGGGGGGGGGGGGCTGTCACACCCAGAATAATTAGCATTTATTTAACCACACACACCATCTATGCCAGGGGTGGGCAACTGGTGGCCCGGGGGCCACATGCGGCCCCCACCTTCACTCAATGCGGCCCTCATGTTAATATCAGAATACATATTGATTTCAGCTGTTACAATTCCAAACCCACTTTAATTACTTCATTATTGTCTTTGAGAGAAAGTTAACATAACTATAACTAAATGCATTTGAAATTCAATAAATAGCAAAGAAATATTCAGGTTTTCAATTCAAATATTGCAAAAAATAGCCGATCTACAAGTTCAAAACGCGTCGCATTGAGGCGCGTTTTGAGCTTGTAGATCGGCTAATTTTTGCTACGACAGTAATATGCACTGTGGCCCCTCTGGAATGAGTGTGGAAATATATTGGCCCTATATGCATCATCAAAGTTTCCCAGCCCTGATCTATGCTATATACAAGGCTAAAGGTTTTGTTTAATTTTAACATAAGCCTATATATATATATCATATTTAATGTTCTCAACCTGGGATGGGAGTCCCTGTACAGTACAACGTGTACACAGAGCTCAAGACTTAAATCAACACTTATAGGATTTTACAGTGAACTTTGGGGTCCCAGTCAGTCAGAGAATAAGAAGAGTTGTATCAGATGGGGGTAAACCACTATAGAAATCACTGAACTGTATTAATCCATTTTGGGTGGGAATTAACCCCTTTTGGTGTTTTAAACATTATGTTATAATTTAGCTATTGAAAAATAGCAGCTCTACAAGCTCATGGTTCGCGCGCTATGAGCTTGTAGATCTGCTATTTTTGAAAATAAATCGAAGACATAGAAACATAGCTTTTTCAGAAAACTGTCAGGATGTATAGAAGACATTTTTAGAATCTGATCTCAGGTCAAAATGGGTTCAAATGGGGGTAAATCACAGAGTTACAGCACTAAAGGACCAATGCACACAACTATACCGTATAGGAGTTCCTGCTAGTGATGGGCGATTAAATCGGCAAACACATCGGTATCGCCGATTTTAGTTGTTTTTAGATTAATCTGCATCAGTTCGATCAATCAATCAGACCGATTCATTAATCGGTCCGATTAATCGGTCTGTCTTTACTGATAAACAAGCCCAAAGTAACAGCTTGAACAGATCTACAAGCTCACAATATTAAATATAAAAAAGGTATTAAAGTTAAATCTGACTTGCCTAAGCCTGCAGTGCAGATACGCTGTTATATGGAATTTTCAGAATAGACAAAATTTTTATATATTTTTTCAATACAGAATGAGATCATGTCGACATGATCGGTAATATCGGTTATCGGCCATAACAGCAATTAATTATATCGGATATCCATATCGGGCCAAAATGTCTCATCGACATATCCCTAGTTCCTGACCTGCAGTATAGCTGATAGCTAATATTACTCAGATCTAGTACTTCTAGTATTATATTACTTGGATTCAAAAGAAATATAATACTACACAGATAATCTTATCAAATTGATTTAGCAGATAATCTAACCCGCTCAGCACAGGAACCCCTTTTGGTGTTTGAAGCATTATGTTATACTTTAGGTATTGAAAAATAGCAGATGTACAAGCTTGTGTCGCGGCACTGAGTGCCACGCTGCATCCTTGTAGATCTGCTATTTTTTTTTTAATCGTGAAAATGTTGATCTGCTATTTTTTTTTAATCGTGAAAATTTGGTGCAAATCTTTGAATATATAATTATTTCAGAGCGAACGTTTTTAACTCAAATCTTGACTTTGGGGGGCGTCCCTGGAACAACATATTTTCAGATGGGAGTCGGAGGCCAATTACAGATGATTTTTGAGAGTCCTTGACATGAAATAGTTCTAGAACCACTGATATAGAAACATATTTTCAGAAAACTGTCAGGATTTAGAAGATATATTTTTTAGAAGCCGTGTCTAAATGGGTTAAAGGCATCACACACACACTACAGAATTCTATGCAGATTATCAGGTTTACCCAAAGACAGCATTATTCCCTTGCAATAGTTTGCTAAATCAGCAGATGTATAGGAACTATGGAGGAGTGCATCAACATGAAAGGTGGATCATATAGGCCTATAATAATGATCAGCATATCAAAGTCAAAGTCATACGATTTGTCACACACGTTACCGCAGTGAAATTTGTTGACTCATCTTTTGGAGCGGTGAGCCGCAGCCTAGGAGCGGTGAGCTGCAGCCGTGCCGCGCTCGGGAATCATTTGATTAGTAGATTTGACCCCCACAAACCAACCCTTTGATGCTGAGTGCCAAGCAGGGAGGCATTGGGTCCCATTTTTTTACAGTCTTTGGTATATGACACGGCCGGGGATCGAACACCGACCTCCCAGTCTCAGGGCGGACACTCTAACCACAAGGCCACTGTCTGGTATCACGGCATTATCACAGCAGCAGCTAAATAATGAAGAAGCCAAGACGCACGTTCAACAAACCACGTGCAACAAACCATGTGCAACCCAGATTCGGCACAAACAACAAGGGACTAAATTATTTTCGCACCTATGCAACCAAAATGTGGAATGCCCTACCTACAGGGATTCGAACCGCTGACCCAGGGATCACTGGACGACCTGCTCCACCTCCTGAGCCACAGCATTCAAGTGTTTAGATTGGTTTAGGTACATTTGCTAGCATCCCAAATACAGTTCCAATAAGTACCAACCATTACTGAGAATCATAAACCTCGGGTACAGATGCAGATTCTTCATACTGACATTTGGAAGCCTAGATAGCTGGGCCATGAATGTACATAAACTGACCAGGAGTGGCCTAAACAATAGCTGGCATGACAAACAGGGTTGCCATCAGAATGACAGTTTCCAACCCCAGCACAACTTAAAACCCGCCCAATTAAATAAAAACCAGCCCAAATCGGCCAACCCCATGTAACGGCACAAAACCATTACATATGCAACAGAAAGCAATGTGCATATAGTGTAATGCATACAAAGCTTCATATCTCCACCAAATAACATAAATAAACTACTCATAGTGTGCAGAAAAAAACAGTCAGTCAGCCAACCCAAAATAGCAACATGCACTGGTGTTGTGTAGTTTGTCTGTGTGGAGGAGGAGAGGGCCATGTGTATCCTTAAGTGAACATGAACTGTCAACCCCGTTATATTTGTTTCCTTGTAAAATGTATTGTAATTTGTGGATTCAAATAAAGAAATCGAAATGTGTGTGTGTGTGTGTGTGTGTGTGTGTGTGTGTGTGTGTGTGTGTGTGTGTGTGTGTGTGTGTGTGTGTGTGTGTGTGTGACTGTGTGTGTGTGTGTGTGTGTGTGTGTGTGTGTGTGTTCCATTAGTATACACACAGATAATCAAAACACGGTTCCTACTTTGAGCAGTCTTTGTCGTCATCAGTGTAAGATGCTGCAGGATCTCATCATTACATCCTCAAACTCTGCAATGTTGTCCTCTGGACTCTGGGGTCATCAGCAGGATATCTGAAAGAAAAGAAAGAAAGAAAGAAAGAAAGAAAGAAAGAAGCTTGTGACTAAATAACTACATTATAGGTCTTCTATTTAACACACAGCTTATCTTTTCTATTTCCTGAAAGACACACACACACACACCTTAGACTAGAGACACGCCAAAATCTGCCATTGAGCCCCATTATAAAAGTCTCAAATTTGAAAGCACTATATTTCTAAAACTGACACCTTTCAAAGATTCCTTTTCAGGCAAACATGTCCACCGTAAGATGAACTTAAGTAGGCTAGAATGGGGTTGGTAGGTTTAAGTATGTAGGACTAGTAGCATGCTAAAGTTTGCCATAGAGAATGCATTGGGCGTTTAATAACTCATACATAACTCAGAAACTACAAAACATTTCAAAGTAAAAAGTTCCAGACACACACACACACACACACACACACACCTTAGCTGGTATAAACAGTGAATGGACAAATCTGTGACGCAGCATGAATTCACAAATAATGACCCTCCGTCATGGACTATAAATACACACGGTAAATAAATGTGTAGGCTACATTGCATTTATATATATATTATCATTGCGGTAATTATTATTAAAGTTTTATAGGTTTTGCTTTGAATTATATGGACTGGACTGTCTTCCATTATGTATTATTATCTGGTGACCAGCGTTTTGTTTGTTCTCGGCTTGTCGCCGTCGGTGGAGGAATTCAGAGAAGAGTCTGTCTCCCGCTCGTAAACAAACCATGACATTTCCTTTCACTGAAGTTCTGAACTATTATATATATTATTAATATAGACTCCTCAAGTGTCCGCTGTAAAAATACGACTATAAATTGCCGTTTAATGAAGCACAAAAGGCAAGCATATAATTCCTTACCGTAGAGCCACAGGATAGGCTGTCGGTCCGTCCATCATCTTCAAAGAAACGTATTGCCGCTCTTTTTAGTTAGTTATTTTTTAATACCTCTGGCACGTTAAATACACCTTTCTGAATGTGAATGAATACACGTTGGTCACCTAAACGAATAACGAGCCTAATAACTAATAACTTAATAATGAATTCTGAAGGAATATTAAATATAATAATATATTGTCCATGGGACTGAACTATAAGCTACACGCCAAATTAACAACAGCTGCTGTTACTTTGCTCCAATTACGCCGCCAGACAAACCTCACCCACACACACATTTCAGTGATTTCACTGAACTACCGGTATTATATATATATTAATATAGACTTGAAAAAGCATATAAAGCACAAAAGCATAATAAATTCCTTACCGTAGAGCCATAGGATAAGCTGTCCTTTCTTCAAACTTATCGGCGCTCTTTTACCTTAACCTCTGTTACCGTAGGCTAATACCTCTGGCAGGTTAAATACAATTCACTTTCTGAATGTGAATGAATACACGTTGGTCACCTAAACGACCCAGCAATGACGAGCCTAATAACTTAAGAATTATTTTTTAAGGAATATTAAATATAATGTCCATGTTTGTGAAAAGCAGCGACTGAAAGCTACACGCCAAATAAACCAAGAGTGTCTGACTGCACAGCTGCTGCTAATTTCCTCTGACAAACCTCAACCAGAGTCATCTAATAGGAGAGTAGCGACACGCTTTGATCTCGCCCTATGGTAACAATGTAATGCGGAAGTGCTCATTCTATCTCAATGGGATAGTTCCATAGAGTTGATAGTTCCAATGTGTGGCACTATAGACGCTAGTGTCGCCACTCTTTTACTAGATTTACTATGACCTCACCTAACAAAAAACTTTAATAGAATACAAAATATAAACTAATGGATGCCAAATATTAGACAAACCCACCTCTTGTCTGATATGCTGCAGCTGCATAACAATATATATATATATTTAAAAAAGAAATAACCCTGGTTCTCTTCACGTCCCACCTGACAGGAGACAAGTCACGTGACCAATAGGGTGAAGTGGGCACCTTCCTTGGATATCTGGGCAACTCGTTGTGAAATTGGATATTTTGTCCAAAATGTTAAAAGATTAGGCTTACTATATATTTGAAAATAAATGTCTTTAATAAGTAAAGAAAGTAGGCCTACACATGATCATTATACATTGCTTAAACATTCGATAATTAAGGTCTAATATAATATTTCTACAAATTGCTACAAAACCTATTTTGGAGCATATACTGTAAAAACTAATTTGAAGGATAAAATTAGGTCTGATAATGATGTAGCCTACCGTGCATGTTCACATCATGTATACTTTAATACTTAAAATATATGTAATTCTTTTACATTTTGGACAAGACCCTATGGTGGCCTCTGAGGCTCAACTTCAACTGGCTACAGTACAGAAGCATGAGGCTTCTTTCCAATATGGCTGCTGTGCATAGAGCCCATTACATACATACAGAAACGCTAAAATTGACAAACTCATCCCGGGTCATCATAAATAAAAAAGGTCTTGGTTTCTGAGGCTATCATAGACAGACTGGAAAAGCTTTGGAGCTGTATTAGCCCTGAAACATGACTCATGATTAGCTCAGCTGTATATATTCAAGTGACACCATAAAATGAATGGTCCCCCAAACTATCAGGACAGAATTATAACATTTCAGAGTAGTTGAACATAGTCTTCCTGAATCTGCAACAGACATACAATTTAATAAATGCACATTGGAAACAAACGAAAAAGCTTTTACCTTGGGCAAACCAAATAAAAATAATCAGTTCAACAAGAACAAGCTTGCAAATGTTTCCCATTTATATTTCCACACGACACAATAGTTAGATGTCAAGTGCTGAGGAAGAAGTTACTAGCTGGCCCTCAGTCAGAGGTAAATAAGGCTTGCTGCTGGTCCCCACAGGCACAGCTGTTCATGATCAGCATTGCCTGTCTGTCATGATGTCATCCCATCCCATCCCATCTCACTACCAGAATCAGAATCGGGTCGACATCGGTAGAGCTTACCAGCACTCCACTTGCCTGCACACTTCCACAAACTATTCATAAGTACTCTGTCAAGGTTCTAGACTTATTATCCCATTCAATATATGAATGTCTTCATATATTGTATTTGTATTATTATAAGACGCATTATTCAGGCACATTCCAGGATGCTTGAAGTCTACTATACTCTGTGAAGTTTCAAATGTCAGTAATGTTTTGTGATGGTGCCATCTGCTGGTGTTGGTGGTGCACTACACTCTTTTATCAGGTCCAGAGGAGCACTTCATGCTTCTGCAAGCTTTATGGAGATGACTAGTCACTAGTGCTATAACTAGTAGTAACTGGTTTGCTGACCATGGTATTAATGTATTTGATTGAACTTATAGGGTCATTTATTGAATTTTAGCCTGGGAGCCCTTGTCAAAAATCTATTTTAAATATCAAATTGCAAGACTATCATTAACAATGAAATGTGAAAATCTGACTAGTATTTTTCAGACTATTTATGATCAGATTATTTCCAAATGTGATAAAGTTGACTTATTTTGACATTATTAAAGTCACAGAACATGAAATACCGGTATCATCAATAACACCTTTATTGCAATGAAGAATTCAAATGAACTAGAACTTGACCAGCCATCGGACTGTCTCGCGCCACGCCATCCAGGTTGCCAGTTGTCCGGGTGCCCACTCATCCAGGTGGCCAGTTGTCGGGGTGCCCACTCATCCAGGTGGCCAGTTGTCGGGGTGCCCACTCATCCAGGTGGCCAGTTGTCGGGGTGCCCACTCATCCAGGTGGCCAGTTGTCGGGGTGCCCACTCATCCAGGTGGCCAGTTGTCCGGGTGCCCACTCATCCAGGTGGCCAGTTGTCCGGGTGCCCACTCATCCAGGTTGCCAGTTGTCCGGGTGCCCACTCATCCAGGTTGCCAGTTGTCCGGGTGCCCACTCATCCAGGTGGCCAGTTGTCCAGAAAAACAAGAGAATGTAAGTTATACTACTTTTCGACCTTCATATTGTATGTTTGAGGGAAAAGGAACAAATGTTTGGGATATGCAATGATTTTAGGCGAACAAGAAGACCATTAGACTTAGAGTGTCAGCCATAGATAGTCCTGTTGCGTCTTTATCAAATCAAGGTCAAAGGTCAAGGTATCTTTTATCGTTACATCTTTAATGTGAGTATTGTAAAGCATTATCTGTGGCTCAGATGGAATCATCAATGACATGAGATAGTAAGCACCGGTTCTACACTTTTAAGAAAAGCCACTCCTATGCCAGATGAAAACCAGTTGAATGTCCTACTGGTATAGCTGTTGGAATGTTCAGTTGGTCAGGCACATGCACAAGTTTTATGTGGCTCTTTGTGGTCTATAAATAACGTTATGAAGTATTTTTGTTCTTGACTGAGTGTCAAGCTAATTATAGAGCCATGGGGCTGTATTTTGCGTGTCTTAAGTACCAGGTCTTATTCCCTAACTTGAGTAAACTAAAGACCTGGAGGCGTGATCAATGCTCTTTGGCCACTCAGAAGCCAAATGGCATTGATCACGCCTCCAGGTCTTTAGTTTACTCTATAGGGAATAAGACCTGGTACTTAAGACACGCAAAATACAGCCCAGAATGTGTAGTACATGGTCTTAAAGGGGGTGTAGGTAATATATAAATAAGAGTTAAATAGCTCTATGTTCTGACATGCGCATGCATAAAGTGAAGTGCCAAATTGAGTGGCAAAGTGAGCGGCAAAGTGAGTTTAACGTTGTTTAAGTCGTTTTTTGCTGTGTTCCCGCATAACTTCCGGGTATGATGATGATGCCACACGCATACCCTCTATTGAAAGTGATGATCTTTTTGGGGTTATTTCTTCTGATTGAACAAAATTTGTATCCCCATGTGATGCGACGTGGTTTACTAAAGAGTAAATATCGGAAAAAATAAAAACACAAATAAAGCTTTTGCAGTTAGGCTGTATTATGTATCAAATCCTGGATTACATACAGTAGTATATTTGTTACAATAAACATAAGTTTCTCAGCCACTTCTGCATTTCAGTTCAGCCTGAAGTTGTGAGCTTGTAGATTGGCAATTTTTGGGGTGCGACACAAGTATAATTTACGCTTTAGGGGGCCACGCTTATGTGAGTGAGGAGGAACAGCTGCTTTGTCCATTGGAGGAGTATAATGTTTGTGTGCTCTGCTACAGCAGAACACCTGCCAACATGCACTTTGGACGGTCACAGGGAAGTGGAAATGGATTTTGCATGCCACATAAATCACTCTTTGTTGGCGTGTTGCTCTGCATTGCTCAAATTGTTCAGAGCCAAAACAACATACGGTAGTTTTTATTTTATTTTATGCATTAACACGTTGAATGAAATTACATTGTCCATAATGAATAATTAAATGGTTAATGGTTTACTTCAACATGATCAACATCTTTTATTTATTTTTACATCATTTTACATAATGTATGTATGTGTGTGTGTGTGTGTGTGTGTGTGTGTGTGTGTGTGTGTGTGTGTGTGTGTGTGTGTGTGTGTGTGTGTGTGTGTGTGTGCGTGTGTGTGTGTGTGTGTGTCCTGGTATGTAAGATATTGCAAAATATGTGTTTTGTTTATCTCCTGGTGAATTTTCTTTACTTTTTCATTCTGTCTGCATTGGAAGACAGCATTGGAAGACAGTCATTACTGATATGCAATAACACTTGGAAGTGATAAGGATTATAATAGATCCCACTAGATGGCACTATAATATTTTCCAAACAAGTGAACCATTATAGTGGTCCATGGACTACTAGTCTACTTGAGAAGCAATGCACTAAAAGGACTAAATGACCTGGTGACCTAAGATTGACGAGTCAATGAAGTCAGTTACTGTTTGGGAAGTCTGAGGTCAAGAAATTCCAAGGGAGTTAGAATCTCAACGAGGGAATTTCATTAATTATCGCCCTGATGAAGACCTCCCAAGGTCGAAACATGTTGGCAGTTGCCTTTTAATTAAATAAAGGCTGTTCCTCTTTTTGAGCAGTGCTAACCATGCACTCCAACGTGTGGCTGTGTGTGTTGTCTGTGGCAGATGGACTCGATCGATCAAAGGCACCGCTCACTTCACACGAGTGTGGTTTACTTACTCCTGGGTGTCTGTTGTTTTTTCAAGGGAAATTAAGTGTCATCATTATTAGGAAATGTGGCCAGGATGGCAGCGGGGGCAGTGTCTTGAGTGTACAGGGTTTGATGAGGGCCCAGGTAGGGCCGGGCTTTAATTGTCTGGCCTGTTGAGAACTCTAGTTTTCGCCGGCTGCCGGGCGTGGCTGTCCTAATAACTTTGGGGTGGGCCCATCTAGAGTTTGAATGGACAGGTCAGATAGGTATCAGTCAAAAGGGAGACCTCGAAGAGGAAGGACGGGTGGGGGTGGATCAACATAATGGAATGTCAGAACCGGTCAGCTTCATATATGGAGATCAACGGGTTTGAGGTTTAGGTCAGATATAGAGTTGCTGGCCGGCTCCTATGCAGATCTAGGTGATGATCCAGTCTTCTCCGTGTATGGCTATCCAGGGTTTGATGAGGTCAATGTCGTCATCTTCATATATGGAGACGGACATACTGTATGGAGTGTGTCACGAGGCGTGACGGATTGATGGCCATATATGGTGGCGTGATGGACGGACTGACTGGCGGACTGACAGGTTTTGCAGGTTTTCATAGTAATCTGCGACCTATGGTCGCAATCAGTTACCATGAGTCTAATATGGAAGGTTGGATCAAGTAAGAGGAATAGATCAGTGGTTTGTTCTCAAACCTTTTTTTAGCTCTGGAGTATATTTCAAGCAATTTTCAAGGGCCACCCCAAGACCCAACCCACCTTTATAATCTTAAACCCACATATCCCCACCCAACACAACAGTCAGTGGTCCCCATGGGGCTTGATTCTTAGTCAGGGTTGTGGTTCCTGGTTCACAATCAGTTGAAAACCCCTGCTGTAGGAAATTGGGTCAATGAGGCCAACTGTTCCAGAAGCTGAATTTCAGAAGCTGAACCAAAACAGTTCACTAGCCTCAGTTAGAAAGGGGTTGTGAAATGTTTTGTGATTTGCCATTAAGTGTAGTTCCCTACATTCACCATTGTTGTGCAGTGAAAGCACTTGATCCAGTTTCATGTATGGTATGCCATGTTACACATATGAGATTTCAATTTCTTTATTATTTTTCTCAGCAAAAGTAAATGCATTGTGGTGTGTCAGTCTCTTTCCAAGTAACCTTTCTCGTCACTGTGCAGTTTTTGCTGATAAGACAAATACATTTCCTATTATGGGAAATGTATTTGTCTTATCAGGAAAAACTACACAGTGATGAGAGAATCACTGAATATGGTTCAATCAACACACGCACACGCACACACACACACACACACACACACACACACACACACACACACACACACACACACACACACACACACACACACACACACACACACACACACACACAATACAATACAATACACATCATAGTACATTTTATATATTGACAGCCCTGTTTTGTCCCTGTGTGTTTCCCGTCATGTCCTGCTGTGTAGTGTACACACCCCCTTCCCTGTATGTATGTATGTATGTATGTATGTATGTATGTATGTATGTACAATCTATGTCCAGAGTAAACAGTAAAGCTACAGTGCCATTACCTGGTCTCCCGTCTCCTTATCCTTCTATATAAGTATACAACAGTAAATCCGAAAGGATTAAAACAGTCAACAGATAATCAGCCATAATAAACCATTAAAAGATTTAAACTATAAAAGTGCACTCCTCAGAGTGCACTTTGGGTGTTCGGTTTTTGTTTTGTTTTGTTTTTCAGAAAACTATTAGGATTTGTAGAATGAATTGGCCTCAGGTCAAATTTACCTTACCACCCAAACCTGCCATTGAACAGTGCCATTTGGTGTTGTTGTGGCCAGTGGGTATAGAAGATCGCATTTGGCATGGTCATTGATTATTGTAGGAGGAAATTAGGACACATACAAGAAGAAGATGTGGTGGCCACTGGCCAGTGTGTAGGCTGTGATTGTTGCTGGCAGAAGACTCGGGTTTTGGAATGTCATGGTAATTGGATCATGGATGGTGTGTGTAAACACGCGCGGGTTCAGAATCAGACTGCTAGTCTGCTACATTCAGACACATTTGACGCTCCCCTCTACCAGGAAATATAGGCTTATTATTTTTGTCTGAATCCAGCATACAAATAGTGAAATGAGCAGTTAGCATGTCTCACGTTCTATTTATTTACCATTCTCGAACTGTGAACTGTGGAAGTGAGACAGACCACTGAGTCAACTGATTCCTGATAGGGTAACACACACCCACAATACTCACTATATCGTTTCACTTCCACAGTTTAACAGGATGGAATTAGCAAAGGTCCATCCATAGCAGGATATGTTGATGCATCGTTCAGTCTTTCCCAACACTTTCAGTTTAAGCCTTCCACAAAAGAGGTAACAGCTGTGTGACAGGATGATGGTGTTTTTGAGTGGTGCAACCACTCCAAGGAACAGCAATGTCCGTCCTAACCTATATGTGACTATGTTTAGAGTAGGCCTACCAGTAGGGGCAAGAGTGGCGCTGTTGTGCCAGAAACAGAGAGAGAGAGATAGTGTTGCACTGTTGCCTGCTAATTACAGAGAGACAGAGACAGACAGAGAGAGAGAGAGAGAGAGAGAGAGAGCGGAGTTGCACCACTCAGTTCACACAACGGGTGTGATTTTTACTAAAGGAGTGTGATGCTGAGGGCCATGCTTCATTACTGTAGCTGTAGTCTCTTGAGACAGACAAAAGAGGGTGCTGTTTTTTCTTTTTGACGATGGGATCTCAGATTGCTGTAGGTGTCACACTACACTTCAAGTTTGTTTTTAATTGTATTGGTGTTTTGGTAGCAGCTAGCCTACCACACATGGAGGACAGCCTTTCTTTATTTTATCTGCACCAGCAATGGAATGCAATTACGGACATCCTCCATGTGACAGAGGCCCATTTCCACCGGGGTTGAACTGGTTCAGTTCTTTTTGGTTCTTAGTCCATGAGCCAGAGCTCCAAAATTGGAACATTAATTATGAATTGAGTGGGCAAAACAATACCTACATTAAATTGTTTATAGGATCAATATAAGTAAATTAATATTTGAAAACCCTTCCACATGAGTAGCTTTTTGTCTACTTTGTAGATTTTGATTAAAACACACCTACTAATCTAAATGTAGATTTGGATCATTATTACAAAACACACTAACCACTTCAGCCGTATATATATTTTGTCCATTTGAAAATAGCAGATCTACAAGCTCACAATGTTGTAGATCAGCTATTTTCAAAAGATTTTTGTTACACATTTTGATCTCGTAAAATAGCAATAGCATTCGGTTGAGTATTTCCACGTCATAATGTCACGGCCGGGTGCACGGTTCTGGAAGATATACAGTCGTAAAGAAAATAATACCAGCACTCACGTAGTATCCTGGAAGGACTAAAGCTTTATTTTGTTTCCCCCCCAGCAGCAAACAACAACAGTAAGGACGTTTCGGCCCGAGAGCGTCCTTACTGTTGTTGTTTGCTGCTGGCCGCGGGGAAACAAAATAAAGCTTTAATCCTTCCAGGATATACTGCTGATCTCGTAAAATGGAACATTTGGAACATTATTATCCCAATAACTGTACAGTTTAGCAGTTTGTTTGTTTGTTTGTTTGTTTGATTGATTGATTGGTTGATTGATTGATTGAGTGAGTGATGTGTTATAATTACATTAATATTAATTAAAATGTTGACTTAATATTGAACAGTAGCCTCCTCCTGCAGATACATTTGTATTACTTCCTCATGTAGCATTGCTACACATGTTTCACATCGGCATAACGGCATTACAGGGTTTTATTCATTTCATTTTGTTTTGTTTCTGTTAAAAAAGGTTATCAGTACAATTCTTATCAACTACACTTGCATGTTTTGTCCTCACACAGAGTTACCATTGCCACTGTGGCCTTGGGCCAAGGATATGCTCCATAAGGACATGTTTCTGTTAAATTAAACTATTGTCATGTCTTGTATAACATCAGATGACTAGCATAATTTTCGAAATTCCCTCATTCCCTCAGTAGGCTATATTAAGATCATATTTCTAAAACAAAAGTGTTAATATTATGGATGCCAAATCCGATACACAGCTGGGGTCATCGCCATGCTAGCTTGTGTTGGACAATTTTTGTAAAAATTATATTTTTGCAACGGACATACAAAATGAGTACACAAACACAGCCCTAAACGGACATTGAAGGTCTGTAACTCTGACAGTGTTCAAATGGAACCAAAATTTGAACCCGTAACTGTAACGGGTCCTTGGAAATGAAATGTCTGAGAACCACTGTCCTATATAGTGGGCTCCTACTAGTAAGTCATACATAGAGGCCCCTTTTCCACCGGTTGCGGTTCCCAGTGGGAACCGGTTCAGTTCTTTTTGGTTTTTAGTCCATGAGCCAGAGCTCCAAAATTGAAATATGAATTATGAATTGAGTGTGCAAAACCATACCTATATTCGATTGTTATCACCATTAAACTTCCCCAATTGAGTACTTACACGAAGACAATGATCTATTGTATTACAAACTTACATTTTTAAATATGCAAATTAGGCATTATGTAGGATAATATGCTAAATAATCAAAAATATGAAAAGGGTACTGTTGTGGAAGGGTTATCATGTATTAATTTACTTGTATTGATCCTATAAACAATTTAATATAGGGTATAGTTTGCCCACCAATCTTGGAGCTCTGGCTCATGGACTAAAAACCAAAAAGAACTGAACCGGTTCCCATTGGGAACCAACCGGTGGAAAAGGGGTCACAGTGTCTTACATACAGTATTCTGAATAAAACCTGGAGACTTGACATTCAGTCATTTGGACATTTGGACTTGAAAACATGTTGGTCATGGTGAAAAAACACAACATGTAGAATTTGCCCTGGAGTCCCGGACGAGGCCAATTAAATTTAAGTCCACGTCTGTGTATGGACATATTGATGACCCTGCCGATACGCAATATATGCATACATGATTATAATGTTGTCAAGATAAGCCAGCAAATATCTACTATTTAATTGTCTTCTTTGTTTAATTTGTTGGCATTCTCATTAAAAACTAAATATCTCTTGAACTCGAATCCTTTTTATTGGATTTAAGTACAATTAGTGTGGTATACCAAGTCTTGAATGTACAAATCTTGGACTATATATTGCTTTAGTCTTGCATACTATGACTTCTCTGGGTTAACAGAGGTCAAAGGTGTAGTAGGAATGATTTAAGGGTTGAATCCCACTCAGAATCAGAGCAGCTCACATGACGCGTTGGCCATTGGTAATAATTCATTCTGACTTTGACAACACACATGCTAGCATTGCAACTATTTTGAGAGAGGCGAGTGCAACACCTTGAACATGCTACTATGTGGGAGTTTTGTCGGGCATGACATTAGCACTAACACTGTAACTATAAAACTATTGGTTTAAAATATAAAATATATTGTTCTAAGTCAAGTGGATTGCAGCATTCACACCAAGTATTGTGTGAAGTGAGCATGTCTTTTAACATGATGATGATGTCTGATGAGTGATGATGTCAACAACGTGACGTATGTGTGTGTGTGTGTGTGTGTGTGTGTGTGTGTGTGTGTGTGTGTGTGTGTGTGTTTGTGTGTGTGTGTGTGTGTGTGTGTGTGTGTGTGTGTGTGTGTGTGTTTGTGTGTGTGTGTGTGTGTGTGTGTGTGTGTGTGTGTGTGTGTGTGTGTGTGTGTGTGTGTGTGTGTGTGTGTGTGTGTGTGTGTGTGTGTGTGTGAGAGAGTGAGGGGGGGGAGGGGGAGGGGGGGGGTGTAAACACAAAGCCACGCGTTGGAGCGGTTAGCACCACTCAAGAAAATACAATGGCCCGGGGATTTTATATGGCCTGTGACTTCCGTCCTAAAATGTATTATTTATATATCACTGTAGTTAAAATAAAAATGTTGTAATGCGATGCATTTGTAAGTGACTTTGTCAGGGTCCAAATGAGATGCAGTCCGCCCAAATTTCATATTTTCACATATGGACCCTCCAAGAGGTTTTAACACCCCTGTCATGCAGAACATAAGAACAATTGGGATATTAAGCCACCCAACAAATGGGATTCTGACCCCTGAGTTAAAGTTATAAACCAGTAGGCTACTGTTTGTGCATGGTTTGGTTCTTTTGCTAAACAAAATGTGTCAGATGTTGGACATTCCTCCTATAAGGGTTTGGGCTACCCTCTCCAAACTGCTTCCATGCACATCTGTTGCAACACTTTGGCCCTCCGTTGGTATTCACCCCTTCAATGCTTCCCAGTTCCCATATTGAAGACTAACCATCGCAAATGCAAATATCCGCCTACTGTTATTGACAGTAGACAGTAGTCATATATAAGAACGGCCTACAGCAGCTACACTTCATGTGCAAACATAGATAATTTCACATTCGATAGGGCAATAATGGCTCTATTTTATAGATTTGTGACAAAAAGCATCCTTATACCTTTTACTTTGTCGCTTGGTACTCTCTGTTATTAGTCAACTACATAAACAGGAGGATAGCCAAGATAGCAAACACATGCAATTAGCAGGGTTGAAATTCAACTATAACACAGCAACATATAGGCATCCCGAACATTGAAGAAACCCAATGCCATTATTAATGATAGATTTTTGGCAACAGCACTGTGTTAAAGCGGTAGCATGTCATTGTTACGACCTGTCATTAGTCTGATTACTAACACTATTCCAAGACCCAAACCCTAACCTCAGTCTTAACAGGCCATGTAGGTCGCTAACCCTAACCTCAGTCTTAACAGGCCATGTAGGTCGCTAACCCTAACCTCAGTCTTAACAGGCCATGTAGGTCGCTAACCCTAACCTCAGTCTTAACAGGCCATGTAGGTCGCTAACCCTAACCTCAGGCTTAACAGGCCACGTAGGTCGCTAACCCTAACCTCAGTCTTAACAGGCCATGTAGGTCGCTAACCCTAACCTCATAGTCTTAACAGGCCACATACTGTAGGTCGCTAACCCTAACCTCAGTCCTAACCATCTATGTCTCCGTCTTAACTGGCCACATATGTCGCTAACCCTAACCTCAGTCTTAGCCGGCCACGCCTCAGTCTTAACAGGCCATGTAGATGTAGGTCGCTAAACCTAACCTCAGTCTTAACTGGCCACGTAAGTTGGACTAACAGGAGGCCAGACTTATGGGCAGCCAAGGAGAAGAGCCAGCATGTTTTGACAGACAATGGCATTCTTCTTGTTTATCAGTAAATGTCACATCACACAATAGGTCTTTAAGAATTAATGAAAGCTGTGTCCAAAAAAAAGTATAATACAGATTGTTTAGAACAATGGTTGCACCTGACTAGGAATTCAAGCCAGTGAGAGACTGGACAAAGATTTGTTTCACTAGACTAATTGAAAGATACTGAAATATAAAAGTGGACTCTATGGGCCCCTTTAGAGAACATCATCAGTGTGTTTTTGTCTTAGAAGTTTTAATCTCACAAATTAAGTACTGGCTGAATTGTCATGGAGTTTACTTCATGCTTTACTTCATGCTGGAGTTTACTTCATGCTCTCTGCAAGATGAACCCTACTCATACTATCAAATATCATACTACCCATAATAGGTCAAAATGTCCATGTGCAAAACACTTCGGTTGGGTGTTTTCTTGGACCATTTCCAACAGTCTTCCTTGTTTTCATTGGGTGCTGTTTAGTTTATCAGTCATCGGCACGTTTCCAGAGCCTATCGTGTATTCTCAAGCTGGACGAATAACAATAGGAAGTGAGGTATAATGTTGTTGGAGAAGCATCTTTACAGATAAAGCTAACAAAAAGTGTGTTTTGGCACCTACAAATAAAATGTTAATGCCAAACACATAGACATACATAATCACAGATTATTCAGTTCTGTGCTGTGTAAGGTTCCAAGAATGAGCTAATGGTTCTGGATTATGATTAAGATGTGAAACTTGGCTTATTGCCTTGTTGTTGATAAAGCCTAAATACCTACAACCTGTCGCCAGAAAATGCAGAAATGTACAATAGTAACGTAACGATTGGGTTGGCTGGGTGGACCTTGCATTTTCCCCTGAAGAGTCACATAAAGACACAGTACGTATCACCACAATAAGCTTACCTTTTATCGCCTACTACAATTTTTTCCACCAATATTTCACTGCTCATACTGTACATGTACCTGTATAGTCTGATGACTTTCCATCACAATTTGGAGCATGCTCACCATAAATTGTCTGTGTTGTGGAATCTCTTAAAAAGGCATTTCATCAAAGATGACACACCAATCTGCAAGTTCACTATATTATTCAGCACAAAGTACATTTTACAACAAATTAGTTCTAGGTGTGCTTCGATCCATGTAGTTTCTGGTTGCTTATATAGTACCTTCCTTAACAAGGTAGACAGAGTGAAATCTTACCTATACCAATCACAAGGTGTTTTAATCATATGAGCATCCAGCATCAGTAATAGTATCCATGTTGATGTCCTAAGGCTAATAATATCCTGTCTCAGTCCCCTCATCTGTGGCTACACCTGTTTTATTTTTATTGATTATTTTATTAGACGATAACAAATGCAAAACAGTACCTCCACTCACCTCAGCCAATCCTTGCAATCACCACAGTATAAATACACCTGTGTGATCTCTCAACCAACTTGTTTGTTCCGCTCAACGACAAACCAAACATGGCTTGTGAGTAGAGTAGTACGGCGCTTGTAGATCGTCTATTTCTGCTAACAGATCCCCCCTTAGGGATCTGTTAGGAGATGTTAGAGGGAGTAGGATGAGAATTGGGGTGAGGGAGTAGGATGTGAATTGGGGTGGGATGACGAAAGCGAGAACGGGGGGGGAGAACCGGGGGGAGAACCGGGGGTTGGATGGGCTTTATATACACAGGTGGAGCTGGAGGTGACCCGATTGGAGGTGGGGGTAGCTGCGTTGGAGGTGGGGTAGCTGCGTTGGAGGTGTGGTCCTGCTCCTGAACTTCAGCTATGAGCTCCATTAATTGCTTCAAGTTGTGTCATTCCTCTGCACCCCAACCTCCTCCTTCTCACTCTGCTTCCTTCTGTCTATAGTATTTCTCTCTGAATTCAGGGGGCCTGTGGCGGAGCAGAGACGACTGACTGCTCCCTGATCAGTAGAGCAACAATGGAGGTCTGTCACGCCTGTCTCGCCCTATCTTGGGTTCCTCTCATCCCGTTCCACATTCATCTCATTACGTTTCAATGAACTGTTAATCTTAAGTAGAGGTGTGGTCTCTTACTGGTGAAGTGTCCAGTAACTGGTCAGTTTGACCCATCTGTACAAAACCCGCGGAAATACGTAAATACCGGTATGTATGGAATTGCAATTCCGAATTGCACTCATAGAAAACCCAAAAATCCATACATATGACACTGAAACCTCCCATAGACAATGATGGAGGGGCGCTACCAAACTTGAACTAATAGTAAATAATGTCAAACCCGAATTCACCCAGTCCGACCCAGCCACGGTGAAATAACACTTCCGTAGGCTACTAGTGAAAGCCACGACTCCATCGCGGTCAAAACAGTAGTCGTGTAATATGTATGGATTTTAGGGTTTTCTATAGGCGTGTATATATGTACGGAATTGCAATTCCGTACATATTTAGGTATTGCTGTGAGATGGGGTTGCTGTACCATATGTACCATCATGTTTCATCCTTCCACCATGGTCAAGGCTAACACTGGGAATTCCTGGGTGGCCAAAATCCAAATTAAAGGAGTGTACGAACCTGAAGGCTGTCTGAAGGCCAATCAAAATAAAGAATTGTTTTGACTTTCACATTATGCTCCCACTCGACAAAACATTACAAGAACTGTGGGTGTCATAGCTGATCCGAGACACTGTGAAGGTCTGTGACACATGGTGTAAAGTAACATATAGACTTACTTACTTTTTAGTCTGACATCATCAAACCCTCAACACTCAAGACACGCTATATATGGCCATGAACCCTGGCCATGGCCATGAACCGACACTGACCTCATCTAACCCTGGATAACCATACATGGAGAAGACTGGATCATCATCACCTAGATCTGCATATATGGAGCCGGCCATCAACTCAACATCTGACCTCAAACATCAAACCCTTAGATCTCCATATATGGAGCTGACCTATTCTGACATTCCATACTGTATGTTGATCCTTTCCCACCCGTCCTTCTGGTTCTGACATTCCATGTTGATCTGACCTCATCAAACCCTGTACACTCAAGACACGCTCCATATATGGCCAGTACAGAATTCATTCCATATGTTGATCTGAACCCACATGCCAAAGCAATTCAGCCGTATATTTCAGCCATTTCAAAATAGCCGATCTACAAGCTCGCAATGTGTCACATCGCAACACATTGTGAGCTTGTAGATCGGCTTTTTTCAAACGATTTTCTATACATATTGAACTTGTGAAATGGGACACAATAAGTGACAATACTTTTGTACTTTCACTCAAGTACATTTTGAATACGGGAAAAAAGTACTCACCATTTTTACTTCACAAGCTTTTATAAGGGTGCGGCCATTACTGAGGTGTACCATTAAGCACAGCAGCACTGATTAGCCACACCTGGCCTACGGAGCACCTGCTCCATGGATTACACCTCAGTAATGTCTATATATAGGTATACAAATATTTTGAAAATAGCAGATCTACAAGCTCACAATGCGACACATCGCGACACATTGTGAGCAGAAATGTATTTGTTTTGTAATAATAATCAAAATCTACAAAGTGTAACTAGTTTCAAATATTTGCAGTGGAGCCAAAACTGTACTGAAATTTGTAAATACTCCAGTAAAGTAAAAGATACCAAAACAAATTATTTAAAGGACCACTTCACGACTTTTCAACCTACTTCATAAAATTGGTCCTCACTAATGTTCATGATAAAATAGCACATGTTTGTCTCCACCAGACCGAAGGCATGGGGAGAGAGTATATTTTGCACTCAGTCCGTGTGTGTGTGACTCCGTGTGTGAGTGTGTGTGTGTGTGTCTGTCTATCCGTCTGTTACCAGCTATCTCCGGCACCGTTCGTTAACCCGGTTGATTTTGCACACACACTCCCTGTATGCCAACGATGAACCTCTTCCCCAAATTTTCCAGAACGGCCTGTTATAGCACCACCAGGAGGTTGACTTTTGAAAAACAATTACTCATCCAGATTCTGTCCAAAAATCCCGCAAATCGTTACACACGGTCTCTATAGTCATGTGTTCAACTTCAAGATGGATCTGTCCGATATTTCATATTCCATCCTAATTGGCTAACATTGGCTTTCAAAGTTTGCAGGATTGGCCCGTTTTTCACATTGGCCTGTTATAGCGCCACCAGGAGGCTACAACCTGACCTGCCCTGGTGGAGACCTGTGCCCAGAGGGGCACTTTAGTTTTTCTACTCAGTCTGTGTTTCATAGGAGGGCTGTGGGCAGTTCAGAAACCGTTAGTCAATCGTTAGGCAAACAAGATTTTTTTTTAAATATTTAGATTTTGATCGTGAGAACGATGGATTCCATTTTCGAATTGCAACTTTTTAGGAATAGAAAGCCTGCCGTTTCTACTAGCTTGGATTCCCCATCGGTGGACAGGTTTTTGAACTGCCCTCTGCCCATAGCCCTCCTATGACAGTAGAAAAATGGTGGTATTTTATCAAGAACATTAGTGAGGAACAATTATATGAAGGTAGGTTGAAAAGTGAAGTGGTCCTTTAAATACAGAACTTGAGTAAATGTACTTAGTTTACACTACTGCTTATTGTATACTGTTATTGTACGCCTGATTAACATCAGGTGATAACTTTTCACTTGCATTCTGTAGAATCAGATGCAGCTTATTAGATAGAAGACCTGCTATCTGCCCACAAGTGATCTTGAACTGAACCCTATGTTACAGATCTGTATGTGTGATACATGAATCAAGATGATGTGACTGCAAGGATTATGTGAAGAATCCTCCAATCTTCCAAATTTCAATCGTCGTCGTCTTTAACAGACTGTCTTGGATAGGACAAATAACCCAGAAGGAAAAACAAAGAGGCCTCTAACTACCCGGGTAAAAGTGAACAGTGAACTGCTTTCTGGTTGACTTTAATGCTTCCTTCCCGTTCCTAGTAGTAGCAGTAGTGTTTTGGCTATTTTGGTAAATTAGGCAATTTAGAGTGGTGCACGCAGTTTGCATAATATTCTCCTTGTGTTCATGTGTCCTCCCAGTGCTCTGGTTTTATCTCTTCCCACAGTTCTTCAGTGCATGCTGCTGCTGTATCTGGTCTCCGGGTTCCAGATCAATTGCGGGCCCAGTGATAATAGTAAGATTGGGTTCAATGAAAAGTACAAATGTAAATTTACTTGGCAATAACGTATGCAAATACTTTGATAGATACAATGCATTACATTCTGAGACACAACTCATGTAATTGCAATAAAATCATGAGAATAACTATACAGTTGTCACAATGGTAAGACACATGATTATGATTGTCTGAAGTCTCTATAACCTTTAAAAATGTCATTCCCAACTTTCTGGTGTGTGTGTGTGTGTGTGTGTGTGTGTGTGTGTGTGTGTGTGTGTGTGTGTGTGTGTGTGTGTGTGTGTGTGTGTGTGTGGGTGCATGCATGCGTGTCTGTCTGTGTGTGTGTTTGCTTACTTGTTGATAATGGTATTCCATGTTTCTAAACTTCATATGGGCTTGCTGTCATATGATACACTGTGAATTTGAACAAATACCGTAACCTAACTGGATAAATAAATGACTACTGTCCAATGTCTGGAGATGCACTAATTGACGGATCACTGTCTATTGTGTTCATGTGAGCAAACAGTAAACACAGCCATATTCTACAACCTGAAACCGAATAATACATATGTTATTTTCCTTACCTCCTGCTTGTTGTGACTGAGTGAGGCCTTTTATCTTAGTCTACTGTATACAATAAAAATAGGAAGCTAGAGACAATGGCAATCTCTGATTTATTTTTAAACAGATGCTTTGATGAAAAAGACCTCAGTTTCCTACCTACTACTGAATTAGCACCTTTGTCTTATTGTGTATATTCTTGCACATCACAGTGACTTAAAGGCTAGATGTATAGGTTGCCTGGAAACATCTAATCTAAAACATTGAAGCAGTTTATGCTTTTTATAATGTATTACAATATGCATTTTGTAGACCTTCCATTCACTTATAGTTGCTGAACTTTCTTTAGCACATTGTACATTTTCATTTACTTTATAGTTTCATCATAATATCTTAATTATTATTCTTATTTATTTTTACTTTACTTGAGTAGAACTATATCCAATACTCCACGACATATTGTATAGCCTACAACATTTTACTCCACTACTTGGAAACTTTAAGTAGACCAGATATTGTCTACTGACAGTCAGTATAGACAATATCTGGTCTACTTAAAGTGACAATCAGCCTTAATTGCCTACTCAAGTTAAATTTGAATACAGGACTTGGATAGTATTTTTTTTAATTGTTGTATTATTACTTTCACTTAAGTAAAAAAGTAAATTAAAACTATTCTGACTGCATTTTAGGATGTCCATCTTGGCCCTGATTCATGCAGGCTGAAACAAACACGCGGTGCTGCACAAGTCTCTCAACGGCTGTTTAGTAACGACCAATCAACAGTCACTGAGCAGTGCGACGATGACACACAAGCCCCCTACAAATACCCAGTGGCACGGTTCATTATAGGACCATACATTTACAAACTCGCCTTCAGGCAGGAAAGGAAAGCGACAGGAGTTAGTTGATAATTAACCAAAGGCGGGTAACTAATATCCCCATTGCTCGTTGTAACTTGGAAAGTAGAGCAAACTGAAACTTTTATCCTTGTGTCTCGTCACGTGCAGCAACTTGCTGAATGAATAGCGGATTTTGGGAACTACAGCAGGCAAACTTTGGGAACTGCGTTAGGCTGCCCGTGCCTATAGTATAGAGTTTACAAGAAGCTCTATATATCGCGAAATCTTTGTAGGCCTAATAGACCGTAGCTTTTTTCGGCAACGCGTGGATAAAGTAGCACATTGAGCCCTGTATATAGTTTCACTTCGGCCACTGTTTGAAGGATGACGCGGAGGTCTTGTGCCCTGTACGGAGTAGGGATCGTCTGCGCTCACCTGCTCATCATTGGGATTGGTTTATGGGTCGCTCAAGTCTTCCGGACTGTGATGCACAACCGTTTGAAAAAGGTAAAGTTGAATGAAGAAACTTTGGATAATTTGCGTGAAACAATTAAGCTAATAATTAAGTTCTCGTAAATTATTTCTGAAACCAATATTTTTACCAATATTCACACAATACAGGATTTTGTGATAATGGCTGACCTTGTGGAAAGTTGAAATGTGCTGCAGTTGCAGGAAAACCAAATATTTTATTTTTATTTTAAGAAAAGCTGAGCTTTTCTGTGGGTGCCAGGCACCCAGCCATGACACTGTGACACACATAGACCACAGGCTACTATTGTTTGTTTACCGTATGTTAATAGCTCTGCCGACCATTTCTTCACATAGCTAATTTGCTGTTTTAGGGACGGCGCATATAGCCAGGGCAGACTGAACTGCACGCATGCACTTGTAGCAGAGGAATAGATTCATCGTGCGTGCACGCGTGTGATCGGATTTGCGCTCACGAACCTCCCTCGACCGCGCGCCTTTAGCCTAAAAAACAAACCATTTTAGAAAGTCAACTATAGTTTATTTCTGTTGCCAAAACTACTGACACTGACTGGTCCTTTGCAGAGAGACCTATTTTGGACGGCTTTAAGTTTAACTTGCCCGTTCTCTGCATTGTCATATTTGTCAGCTGTCTCTGGTTTACAGAATACGTGTATTACATGATTAATTGGGAGTCTACCGTTTCTACCCTCTCTTTGATATGCATACATGATACATCCCAGCAACCCCCCTCTTTATAGACTATAGCCTTAAGTAGTCTAGGCTACTGACAAATACTCCTGCCTCTGCGGCTGCCTGCCTATAATGGTAATTTGGAAAAGTGTCAGAGACTTCAAATGGCCAATGAATTCAAGTGCAAATGACATGAACCATTGCTACATCCAAAAGCGCTGAGAGTCAGCAATGCTTTCAATGGAGTGGAGTTGAATCAGTAGCAGACAGTGTTATGAAATATGGGAACACATGGCTACTGTTGCTGTGTTTCTGGTTATGGGGAGTGGCTTCGTGGCTTCATAAGCAGCTCATTACTGGAGATGATGGGTTACGGTATAATGGGTTTTTGTTCTCCATTATAACAGGCATGGCTTGTTATCACAAGTAGTAGCCTAGGCCTATATCGTTATTTAGCTGTTCATCAGAAATTATATCTCCTGAGCTGAAGCTACTATAGTAACACAGAATGTCTGCAGTCAGTGTCACAAATTCTTATGATTTAGCTTTGTGTTATCAGAGGAATACTCAATACTGCACAAATATAGCTATAGTGTCTGCGTGCTAATGCAGGTTAAAACATTACATTTAGATGTATACTATTGTGTCAAAGTGAGCAATAAAATCAGCAAAAAAAGAAGCATTTTTCCATATAATTTGATCATGTCTGTAAGAAAATCTGGTATTATAGAGATTTATAGAAAAGAATGTTTTGCACTGTGAGCTTGTAGAGAGAGGGGGGAGGGTAACGGTGGGTATAGTTGAAGTGGTTATTGACTAGATCAAGATGCTGAAGGGCGTGGAGAGAATTTGGGGTGATTGATGTTTTTTTTAATGTGTTCCATGTGCCTCGGACCTAGGCCCTAGGTGATTCCCCAAACAGATCCCCCAGCTTTCGCTATATAGTCCTCTTTCACACAGGTTGGCACTGTGGGTGGGTGGAAGACAAATGTTTGGTCAGCTGCAAGATGTTCTCCGATGTCCTCCAGGGTTTCTCATAGCTGAATTTCTCAAATTCTTTCTTTTGCTGCCAGTCTGAGAGATGTAACAGATTGCCATATAACACTATACTGTAGCCTACCAGTAAGACGCCCTGAGGGCAAGAAGCGACCTCGCCCTGAAAGGTTGAGGTCGCGTGCATGCATCCACATGGGTGACAGCAGACACCCAGCGCTGGGGCTTTGGCATGGGGGGTCAGATCAACATATGGAATGAATTCTGTACTGGCCATATATGGAGCGTGTCTTGAGTGTACAGGGTTCGATGAGGTCAGATCAACAAGAGTTGCTTGGCGGCTCCATAAGCAGATCTATGATCCAGTCTTCTTCATGTATGGTTATCCAGGAGGGTTAGATGAGATCACTGTCGTGATCTTCATATATGGAGACGGCCACATGGTGGCAAAGTGTACTTCAGTGTTATAGACCGATGGATGGCTATTGTAAAAGAAAAGAGGATTTTATTTGAAAAGGCGCTGGTTAACTGTGGCCTCAGGAAAGACTTTGTGTGACCTGCCCCACTTTACGCTCAAAACAGAAATGTGTGTCGTGTGACACATTGGCAGGTGGAGCATTGAAAGAGCAAATGTTCACAACTGTTTGGTGTATAAATACATAGAGGTAATAATGGATAAGGGTAGTATACACATGATGTAGGTAAGGGGCGAGGATAGTGGCTACAAGGTGTTTACACACTTTCTCTGGTTCTGCCAGAGGTTGTTTGAAGATTGGACGGGTACAAGTGGGTGAAATTACAAATGAAAACGACAATGGTGTTTCCCAAGCCTTGCTGTTGCTCTGGCTAGCTTTGTTTTTGCCATGGCCAGCTTGTACGTTGTGTGTGTAATTGTCTGTGTGTGTGTGTGTGTGTGTGTGTGTGTGTGTGTGTTCAAAAAATGAACATGTCAGTCTGGATTCCAGGCTAGCTGCGCATATATATATATACCTGTGTGAAATGAGGGGCGCTCTTGTCATCGTACATCAATTTATGTTAGCAGACATTTGACATTGCTACATGTAGGTGGTCTTTTATTGGTCAAGCACTCCCACCAACATGTGATTCGTTAGCTGATTTGCTCGTTTACATGTGACGTAAGTTTTCCCTTCAATGTCGTTTAATGTTTTGATGTTTAATTTATGTATTATTTAGCGGAATTATCAGCTCTTATCATCATAGTTAGTTAGTTAGTTACTTTATTGACACAAATGTATAAAACATTGGGTCCAAACAATAATAAAAAACCCATGAATCAAAAACTTTAAACGGTACAATACATTAAAATATACAATACACAATACGAAATCCCTTTACAACAGGAGCTTTCGATTGCTCCACAAGTAGTCCTCAATGTAAGATGTACTGCTGGTGCTGGTATAGAATGGGCGAATAAATAGATCTGGGTTGATGGCTTGGTATGTCTTATATCTTGTTCCCTCTTTGGATTGTAATTTATGAATCATGTCCCTTCGGTCACTCAATGTGATCTTGTTTTTCCATTATCTCAGATAAACGAGAATACATGACTTGGTTCTCCTTTTTCAGCAATTGAAGAACATATCAACATACATCATCATGCCTCATCTCATACTGGCCAATCAGAATGCCTGTTGCCTGTGATTGGTTAGCTGATTTTCTCATTTACATACATTTTCCCTTCCATGTCAATGGCGTTTCATGTTTAATTTAAAGTTTAGTGGACATTTGACCTGAATTCCCCTTTCACTGTCAATGGCAAATCTTGAGACGTGTGGGAACAAAAGCTGTTTATAGCACCCCTTAAAAATAAAAAAACAGATCTCCAAATCAACAGGTCGTTCATGTTTGTATTTAAAAAAGAAATGCTGTATGTAATATCAATGGGGTGACTATTTTCATTATCATTTTCTAATCAGCGCTGCTCAGCAACTATTGAAGATTTCTCACCAATATTTGGAGTAACTACACAACCCAAACCTGTACCAAAGTGTCAGCTTTAACATGGCTGAGATAGATAGATACAAAAATCACACCTGTGTGAAGTGAGGGGCGCTCTTATCATCGTACATCATCATGACGTAACATGGCGATTTGACCAGACAAATATACCCAAACTAAACTTAATTTCAACACTTAAGCCCTATTAAAACTTTTCAACTTGTACCTTATATCTTTATCTTTATCTTTATTTTATTATTTAGGCCTACTTTTCAAATATTTTGCCTATCATGGCATGCCCAAAATATGGACTTGAAAGTGGTAAACCATCAGGACACATCAGCTGCATGGTACTACTTTCAGATATCAATGTCATCAAAATAGTCACATTTTGGCCGATATATCAATCAGGCTCTAATCTACATAGAACTGACAGTATAGTTGCGAACGCAGTGAGCACTTACTATGAGACCTAGCAGATCAGGTCTGTGTGTCTGTGTGTGCGTGTGTGTGTCCCCCCTTTGTGCCCATATATGGAGCTACGTCCAAATATGGAGTGTGTTGCATCAAAAATCACTCAGCTCCATATATGGGCACAAAGGGCACAGACACACGAACGCATGAGTCATGGTGACATGAGTGTGATGGCTGCTCCCTGTTTTCACTAATTTCACAGTACTACACAGTTCTCACTAGTTCGTAATTTATTCTAATTGTTATTGCAACTTACGATCTGCGTTCGCTTCCCGCGTTCGCGCGTCTTACTCGTATACACTATATCAGTCAGGCTCTAATCTACATAGAACTGACAGTATAGTATATATCAGTCAGGCTCTAATCTACATAGAACTGACAGTATAGTTGCGAACGCAGTGAGCACTTACTATGAGACCTAGCCGATCATGTCTGTCTGTCTGTCTGTCTGTCTGTCTGTCTGTCTGTGTGTGTGTCTGTCCCGCTATCCAAATATGGAGTGTGTTGCATCAGCAATCACTCAGCTCCATATATGGGCACAAAAGGGGCCAGGTCCACTTAGCTCCATATATGGGCACAAAAGGGGCCAGGTCCACTCAGCTCCATATATGGGCACAAAAGGGGCCAGGTCCACTCAGCTCCATATATGGGCACAAAAGGGGCCAGGTCCACTCAGCTCCATATATGGGCACAAAAGGGGCACCATATAAGGAGTCCCCAAAGCAGCTATACGTCCAAAACCCAAATATGTACGAGCTGCGTTCGCTTCCCGCATTTGCGCGTCTTACTCGTATATATCAGTCAGGCTCTAATCTACATAGAACTGACAATATAGATATATCAGTCAGGCTTTAATCTACATACATAGAACTGACAGTATAGTATACTGTATGTATATCAGTCAGGCTCTAATCTACATAGAACTGACAGTATAGTTGGATGTGTTCAACCACACCTGACTTTGTGGCTTATTAACCAGTTCGATAGCACTGAATATAAGGCCAATGTTTGTTTACCCCGCTAATGTTGTTTGCAGTTGCTGAAATTGGTTACATATTAACGGGACCCCTGTACTGTACTGGCTCTCAGGCTCAACCTACCCCAGATGTGACATTGATAAACATGCTTGTTATTTTTTTAAATATTTTTATGAACTAATAACTTAAGTACGCTATGTTCTGTATAGTCCATGAAACGATATTTAAACAATTCAATTTATTCAATACAGGGCCGGAAAAAGTTTGCATTTTACATAATGTAGTTCTATTGATGGATTACACTGTCCAGTGTTGATCAACCGCTTGGTGACCCAACCGCTAGGGTCACCACTACATCAGTTTGGTCAACATGAAAGATAACCTGATTTTACCTGATGAAGGTCTACACTGTTAGCCCCGATAAGTTCAATAGACTTAATATTTTTATGGAAACTGGTTGCACGAACAATTGTTAAGTTATATAATTAAAAAACTTGAGTGATGTTAACTGAAAAATACAAATTCCTGAATTGAAGCATTTAAGTTAAATAAACTAAAATCCTTCCTTGACTTAACTTAAAATCCTTTATACTATAACTAAGAATGTTAAGTTCATTGCACTTAGGTTGCAAGGTTGATTTAACTTAAATTCCTTTGTACTATAACTAAGAATGTTAAGTTCATTGCACTTAGGTTGCAAGGTTGATTTAACTTAAATTTTGTATAATATAAATTCAAATAATTATTCCACATCATAAATAAAATGAGAAATACACCATTGCTTTGTTTATTTCAAACAATTTTATTTGAGCTTAGTTTCCAGCATCAACAACTTCCCTTCAACTTCCAGATCTGTATTTCTTTCTTGAACATTTTTTTTTTCATTACATTTGTGAATATAATATGACACTCAGGTTGAAAGTAGTTAATTAACTGTACTGTAGTAAAGACACAAGTGCACCACATTATGTTTAAAGTATACTGTGAAATTGTGAATTGGCCACAACATAGCCCTTATCTTTTCTTAATGTTTTAACAGTGGCAAAAAACATTACTCTTCATGTCCTGGGACAATTCTGTTCAGAAGTTTAATTACAATACTGTCCAGTTGTTGATACACCATACGTGCATTTGTTGTGTAATGTCCCAGGTCATGAAGGGCAGACGTTTTTTGCCATTAAGAAAACTTGTATCATCAACAATATTTCAATTAATAACATACACTCCATCGTTTGATATCGGGTGGAAGCCTCATATGTCCAAAACGGCTGCTTTCAAAAAATAGTATTTAAAAGTATTTTAAATAGTGAAAATAGCTATTTTCACTATTTAAAATCTTCACACTCAGTGAAGATGTGACGCGTTGTGAGCTTGTAGATCGCCTATGTTCGCTACTTTTGTGTGAGTTTGCTATGATGAAAGTATGGCCTTAAAACATAAAAGGTTGCAATATGGGGATACAAGGATTCTGCCCGACAGCAACAATATGTTACACACTTAAACGTTAAATGGTTTTACACAGACTAGCCTCGGCATCCAGGCTTTTATTTTCATTCGCTACGGCTCAAAAAATGAAAGCCTAGGCGAACGTGAGACATTTCCTGGTCTAGGAGTGAGAGTGAACTACAGTGCATATAGTTACAATATAGTAACTCCGCTGTCCAGGGAGGGGAGGGGAGGGGCGGAGGGGGGCTCTGATTGGTGAACCAATATTGATATGCTGCCATCTTGCCAGCAAGGTGCTACCTAGGTGCAACTTCCCATAGACAGCCCATTCATCCAAACAGAAAAGTCCTATTTAATTGTTTTAAATAACGTCAAACTCACCAACATTGCAGCTGTATGAAAAGCTTGAATTATCGTCTTACTACCTGCAAAGTGTTTCTTTCATAAAAAAAGAACAAACTTAAAAGGCATATCACCACACTCCCTTCTAAGATGATCCCGACTTTGGATGGGTTGGACTGAGGACTTTATGGATTGATGAAGAGGATTTCTGCTTGTGTCTCATTGTACAGGAAATCTCACTTACATCCTAACAGAAACAAATGAACAAGGACAGGACATAGTCATACCGTTAGTAAATGCTGTGCAAATATATGTAAAGAATTGCACAATATTTATTTTTTCTTAAAGAAAAAAATATATACACTTGCAGAATTTTAGTTACTTACGGAGCAAGTAATGAAGAATACAGCAGGATCGTCCCGCAAGATGACTGGCAGTTCCCGAAGACAAAAAACCCGACAGCTGTTGGCTCTGTGGTCTGGAACATAAAGGATAGAACACTGGATGGATGGATAGACAGACGGACATACAGACAGACCAATGCTAGGCCATTTATACTAAAATGGGCAGGAACATCGTTTAGGATCTAGGCCGTTTTACCAGAGGTGGTCAGTGTCATGAGCCAACTTATCATTTTTCTCAAAAGATTACTTAAGACATTATTTTAAGGTGATGATATGAATAGACAGAAGTGGAAAGGATAAAGATGAATCAAAATAAATGAAAGGTGGAATGATCGGAAGCATAGAGGAAATATGAGAATAAATTACATAAGAAAGAAGTTTGCATAAGAAAGGTAAAGCGATCGAGGGAAGAGAGGAAGTAGAGTAGTGTAGACAACTAACCTTGGTCTGAAGTAAGACGTTGTCCAGTTACACCTTTCTTCAAGGTCAATCAGATTTGAGAATAACTGGTCAAGCTCTGGTCTCCACCAAATCTGAAACAAAAAGCAAACATATGAGCCCATGGTCAAATAATCAAAATCTGTGACACACTATTATTTACATTTGATTTGCTAATACATTGTCATTTTTGTGCCATGCATCAGTACCAGCACCAGTACTATTTGGTAAATAATTAAGTCTTCACCAAGAAGATAAAGAATACAGAGGAGTCAAACCAATGATGTGTTGTACTCACCAGGCAGGTCGCTACATGACATAGTGAATGTCAGGCCTCTGGAAGCCATTGAAGGTAGAGGCAGCGGCCACAGTGTATGCGCCCATGTTCTCCAACAGGAGAACAACGCCGTCGTTGACATGGTACATCAGAGTCCGGTCACTAGTCCAATCGTCTTCCTCTGTGAAGAAGACATCAATAACCCACGTTACCACCAGGAAGTGTCACCAATAACACATTTTCAGACTGAATAAGGGGAATTTTCCCCATAATGAACACTCTTACCGTCAATGCCAGGCTCTTGAATGATAACTTTCTTGGCAATGATGTTGTCTGCCCGTGTGTAAGCACATGCCTCTAGTAGTGGCCTGGATCAGCAATGACCCTCACGCCAGAGTCAGCTGGGAAATACAGCCAGGTTGATTACAGCCGTGATCTGTCGATGACAAAAGAGGAAAAGGGCTTGAATTCACTATCTTTCAAAAATAGCAGATCTACAAGCTCGTAGCACGGCACTCTGTGCCACGCTATGAGCTTGTAGATCTGCTATTTTTCAATAGCTAGAGTATATAACAATGCTTAAAACACCAATGGGTTAACTTATGTAATGCTTACTGATGCATAGACAAAGTACCTCTTCAAAGTTTAGCCTGAACCAGGGAATCTACCATCGATGTCTAGGACGGTCACTCATGTTGTATCCCCGCTCATCCTAGAGACAACAACAGAGGATTCATATAAGTTCTATTCAAAATAATTCTATCTCATGCCATTTCCCATGCAAGTATGTATCACGATCATGTCCCTAATAGTACTTGTGCCCTACTCACCTCCATGTCGAAGACACAGCGGGCATCAGAGATGGTCTGGAGTCTCATGGAAGCTGACGTCCATCACGTCCAGTCCCAGCTCCTTGGCCTGTTCCAGCAGACCCCGACACGACATGATGAGGGCTCCAAATGTCACACTCAGATGGCACACTGCCTTGGAATCATCTGCGGCAATACGCAGAACCAGCCTGAACACCAAGCAAAACGCACATTAGAGTACAGTGTGTATTGCAACAGGGCAAGGCAACTCCGAAAATTATATATATAAAATTAGGTTTTATAAAAAGAAAAAATACCTCGCTTTACCGTCTAGTAGATTTCAGGCTTTTCTGTGACAACTTCTTTTCTCCTAAAAGACATTCCTGATGTAAACAAGGAAATGGTTCGGCATTATACTTCCATGTTGAACTCTATAATGTTTAAAAAACTGTGTTCTCTTGTCACAGTTAATGGAGTAGCCTACAACAAGGCCAATACTTACAATTCCAAAGCAGATCTGACTTTGTGACCTGCAACACAACACAAAATAAATGAGGGGATTTAAAATTAATGCCAATTAATTGCATGCAATATATCAGTGGTTCTCAACCGTTTTACACTACCACCTCAGAATATATGTGGCTCTCCAAGTAGTAAAGTAAAACCATAATAGCTTATGTAAAAATACAATAGCATATGTCTTTATTATTAGACTGCCCATCATTAACACAGGAGGCACATTTACTCGCCATAATGTATTTTAGGTAATACAGTTGTCACACAATGAGACTGACAGACAGACACAATACGCGCGCGCGCGCACAGTCACACACACACACACACACACACACACACACACACACACACAACGATAGAGATTGTAATGGTGGTCGTGGTCTATTTGTCCCGTTTAGAAAACAAATAGTTTGTCTTTCAGGCAGCACTGCAGACGTTCGTCTGAGATGCGACGAGCTGCGGGGGTTCATTGCTTTATTTAGCCTACAAAGCTCTTCTTCCACCACTCAAATCGCATGACATTAAGAGGTGGCTTTTTGTGAGTGTTATCCTACTAACACCGGGGCTCCACCGGGCGCGTTGCGTCTCCGTCGCGTGCAAACGAACCGGGGAAATTTGAATGCAGTCACGCGGGCAGTGGAGCCACGTCCCTTCATTGATTAAAAAGGGAACAACTGTGACTGTTATCCTGTCTGAAATGCACTGGCTAAGTGAAAAGGTTAGCCTAGTAGGCTATGCTACATAATCTTCTGTCACACTCTAGCCAAACTATTTTTTTTACCCCAATCAGTTCTAGACTTCTGACGGTGTTTACATATCGTCAGAACTTACTGTAGACCAGTACACTATTTGATTAACCATGTTATATTTAGTGTCGCCCTGTTTCAAATGAGTACTCACCAGAATGCAGATAGCTTCAGTCCGGACCGGAATGCTCGGCCGGGTAAACAGCTCCCGCGGTCCCGCCTCCCGACTGTAAACTTATCCTCCCGCGAGTTGGAAACGATATAGTCTAGCACCTGGCTAAGATATGCAAATGTTTCATAGTCTAGCACCTGGCTAAGATATGTATAAAACAAACTATTGTTGCTGTACTACTTATGCCTAATGTCTGCCAGCCTGCCACTCTTTCTTCCCCCTTTCTTCTTCTTCCCATAAGGCATTGCGGCTTTTCTTGACAAACTAATACATGTTAAGTTAATTTGAATCTACACTAAAACATTGTAATGTATTTGAACTAAACATTATTTATTCATCACATTACTATAAAATGCAAAGTACACTTTACACTTTTTTTATTAGTTATTTATAAAACTTAAATAGTATATTTACATTGTGCTTTTAATATTTTAGTTGATACAACAGGATACAAAATCTGGGCTAACAGTGTAACTAACAGACCGAAACGTTGTTTCCCATCAAAACATTTTGATTGCATTTGAAGACAGTTTGCGGGAGTCAAATATATGTGTGAAGGGGTTCATTCCACGGAGACCCTCCTTCTTGCTAGCCTCGTTCACCCTGCTTTCTGGGGGGTGGGTTGGCGGCCTCAAGCTTCCCATGTGAGTCACCGTAACCACAGAGGTCACAGGGGTCAGCGTAGGGAGCTTTTTCTGCTCCTCTGCGGGTGAACGGAAATTACTTTTACAGCTTCCCCCAGCTGACGGAGCTGCTCAAATGGCTCTGATCAGCACTCGGGTGGTGGAGCAGTTAGGGGTTAAGTGTCTTCCTCCGTGACACTTTGACACACGTGAGCCAAGGGTCGAACTGGGGACCTTCCCAGATGAACTCTCTACCCCAGTGGTTCCCGAAGTGCGGTCCAGGGACCACCAGGGGTCCTTGAGGGAGTTCCAGGGGGTCCCCAGTTAAATGAGAGTTTGGAACCAAATGGACCCTTATGGGTCTGTAACTCTGAGAGTGTACAAATTGATTTGTACACTCTCAGAGTTAAATTAACATTGATTTATAAATCATATAATTGGGGGTCCCAGAGATAGAAATGCCAGTAAATGGGGGTCTGTAGACTAATATGCATGTCAAACCGGGAGACCTTGACATTAAATGGGCTGAGAATCACTGCTAGAGCCGTACAAATCTTTTCTTATATAGGGGTCTCTGGCATATCTTTTCAAATGGGGGTCGGCAGGCTAATTAGTGTCAATTTGGGGGTCCTTGACATGAAAATGTTTGGGAACTACTGCTCTACGCACTCAGCTGTGGCCTAGATAGTAGTGAGTCACCATACGCACATAAGTCATAAGTCAGCTCACAGTGGGTCACTATAAACACAGAGGTCATACCGGTACGTACCGTTGGCCGATAAACAGTGGTGGACAAAGTACTCAGCCCCAGTACTTAACTTGAGTCAAATTATAAATACTCTCTGTCAAATATTGCGAGTGAAAGTTGCTCTGACAAATTTGTAGTACTGGAGTACCCTACGTGAATTAAAAACGTTTCCTGCGCTTTAATATCCGTCCAGGTTCGAATAAAAAGGTGATACCTTGGCCTGGGACTGGAGCTTGAGAAGCTACACCCCCCTGCATCGCATGCCAGCATGTGCATACTGCATAGGCACAACCTTGGCTGCCTTTTTTCCCCGACTATAATAAAAATATGGCTTAACTGGTCATTTGTCCTACTAATCAGTACTTACTGATATTCAGTGATTTCACTTAATTCAAATATCACTTCTTTTTTGTTTTGTTGTGATAATCCTCCCTACTATAGAGTGTGCTGACCATATAATAAGTCCCTCCCTGTCCCCAGTTAACCCCTGGGGGTAAAAAAAACCCTGTAGGTTTCGTTTCTGGCTTGGTGGCCCAGCCTTCATCCAATCAGGATAGAGAGGGGCCATCCGCCAATCATGATCGAGTGGGGGGCCTGTCGCGTGTCTCCCCACTGTAGTGCCCCCCCCCCCCCCCACTGTAGTGCGTGCATGTGCACATCTTGTTACCGGGGTGGACCGTGCTCCTTTAAGTACTGATACTGAAGTAAATGTACTTAGTTACCCTCCACCACACAGATGTCGTATACTGTGTACAGTGTGTTGTGGTCCTGTGTAAAAACGGTATTTCTTTTTTTTTTTAAGATAAGATCATTATTGATCCCAAGAGAGAAATGCAGTTGCCAAAGGCAGCAGAGTTACAGAAGTAGACACAGCAGGATAAAATATCTCACACGCACCAAAGAAACAACATCATTTCATTTAACAAAATATACAACACCGTACACACCTTCAAACCGTGCATGCATAATGCAGGGCAAAAACAAATAAGTAAACGCGTAGTAACCATGTCAGTTTCCTTACTTTATTTTCAGAGTAAAAATAACAGTAAGTGGGGACCTTACTGTGTTGGTCATTTGGCAGAGCTTAGTGAGGGGATTGAGTTCAAATGAATCAACAGATATAAAATATGCAGCTGTACGCAGTGACTTAACCAATGAACCCTATAGCGTCCCTATTCCAGGGGGGGGGGGGGGGGCATTCAGCAAAAATAGCTGATCTACAAGCTCACAACTCATCACAATGCGATGCATAGTGAGCTTGTAGATCGGCTATTTTTGACAAACGGTTTTGGTATAGAGTTGTTAAGTGTGTTTGTTTATAACTAATCTTGAACCAATGAAAAGCATTAACAAGAGATTGTGACTACGTTATATTATAAAGTTACTGGATTCATTGGATCTTTTCCCCATTTACCGGTATTTATTTTATTATCCACACGACATATTCAAGTGTTTAAATGTTCTGAAAAACACTGGACCTCACCGGTGCTTTTCATTTGCACTATTGTGTTATGTGTTTTCAAGCCACTCATATAGGGAGTGGCTTTGAAAAAGCTGAGATAAGAGAACTCTGTTCCTTGTTTTCCATGAAATATTTCATGTACAGTAGCGCGCCAGGAACGTGACCATATTGAGCGTTTTCAACCATAGAGACCATGGGCTCCCCCTTCCTCAATCCAAGGTGACAGCCTTTGTCCTTAGCCTCTCAGCCGAGACTCTGAGTAGATGGAACCCAATGGAAGAGAGGGGCCTGCCTGTACTCCCAAAACAACCCTTCCCCCCTTTCTCCCTCGGTTTAGCTTTCTTGGGGGGTTCACATCATAGAGAAGACAAATTCAACTTTAATACCGATGTGACAGAACTAGGCCACTGGACCTTTTGTCTATGGAAACAATTAAGCATTATCTACCACTTAAGCCCTATATAATTTATTGTACAACGAATAACGGAAAACAGACAATGTACAAGCTCACTGCATGTCGTGATGTGATCTACAAGCTCACAGTGCGATCTACAAGCTCACACTACAAGCTGATTCGCATTGAATCATGACATTCTTTTGAATTTATTTGAACAGACATTTCAACTTCACACCATAAGATGAATGCAATGAGTGTAATGATATTTAATGATAAACAAAGACATGAAATAGTATGAATACAATTATGTTTGATATGATAGAACACTTTGGCGCGTGCCCCATCGCAGGAGGAGAATCGGATCAGATCCGTCCAGATCAGATCAGACCCTGCCTGATGGAAGGAGCCCCCCCCCGTAGAGTAGATAGGGCCTGGTAGATAGGGCCTGGTGGTGCCTGGCTGCCTGCTGCTTGGGCGGTGTCAGGGAGCTGGTGGGTGACCTAGACTGAATGTTGTCTCAGTAAGACAGCCCTCCCCCCACCAAAGCACAGCTGATTTTGAGGGGCGCTAGCCCCTCCTATGCCCAGCTTTGTGTGTTTGTGTGTTTTTTGTTCTCTTTGACATGTACATTTTATTCATTTTTCATGAACAGAAATGACATACAAGGACATACAGAAAGCAAAAAGACAAACAATCGAACATTACAATATGTGTTGCCAACTCAGTAAATAAAACAGTAGATAAATGCTTGTAGGAGATCACACACAGACAGGATAATAATAAAATGAAAACATTATGTCAGTGTACGCGTACACACACACACACACACACACACACACACACACACACACACACACACACACACACACACACACACACACACACACACTCACACTCACACTCACACTCACACTCACACACACGCATACATCCCCACACACTCACAGTCATACATACACCCACATACAATAATATTGGACAGTAAAATACCGTATATAAAGAAAATAAATAACATTGGTTACCATCCCATCTATGGGGTGACATGCTTCTTTTTAGTTAGATTTTTCTCCATGCGACCCCCTTTCCTTGTCCCTCCTGTGCTTACGCAAAAAAAAAAATTGATTCTTGAATCATATCGTGGTGGTTGTCTGTGTTTTGGCACTGTGGTTGCCGTTTC